>NC_090932.1:798102642-798405673 GCF_040938575.1 Ambystoma mexicanum | reverse complement strand
TTTGTTGCAAGTCTCAGAAATTCAGCATAGCCTCTGGCAGAGCAAGATAGTTGCCAGGCAGTCTGCCAGTAGAATGATAGCTTCACCCAGAAGAATGGAGCTACTGGCACTCCGTCACTCTTAGGAGGACCTCCAGTAGTTTTGCACTACAACTCCCATCATCCCTATCGAGCATAGTCAGCAGAGAAGGAGCAAAATGAGAGTCTGAGGAAGAGGAACAGGGGCGCAGGAGAGTCTGCCCGCAGAATGGGAGACTCAAGCAAAGAAACGGAGCTGTTTTCCCTCAGTTACTCATTAGGTAATCCTCCAGTTGCTTTGCACTACAACTCCCATTAGCCCTAGCCAGCCTAGCAGAGAAGGAGTGAAATGGGATTCTGGTCCAGAGGAAGGGGGGCTCGGGAGAGTCTGCCCATAGAATGAGAGACCCGTTCAGAGTAATGGAGCTCCTGGCATTCGGTCACTCATTAGGAGGCCCTCCAGTTATTTTGCATTTCCACTGCCATCAGCCTTACCCAGCATAGCCAGAAGAAAAGGATCATAATGAGAGTCTGGGGCAGAGGAAGGGAGCTGGCACTATAATGAGAGTCCAAGTCAGCAGTCGGCCATCAAAGGGAAACTCTCCGGAGAATGAAAGTGTGGGTCAGTTGAAGGGATCAGACAGCAGAACGAGGACCTCGGGCTGAGTCGCGGCAGGAATGAAGATCTTGGGAAGTGGCAAGGTGCTGCCATCAGAATGAGAGTCTCGGGGAGAGCAAGGGAGATGCCAGCAGAATGAGTGGCAAGCAAGCAATGTAACTAGCAGCACAATCAGAGTCTCAGGCAGAGGAAGGGACCTGCCAGTGTGAGCTGCTCATGACACCACACGGAGGAAGAGGACCCTACCTCGGAGTCAGCATCAAGCTCGCTCTTCTGCAGGTGCACTTCATTGCGATTGTTGGGCATCATGCTACTGTGATGTGAAGCTCTGACGGCACCGGCAGGGCACCCCTGCAGCTTGTGTCTGAGCCCTGGCATGGGCACTGTGGTACAATCTAAACTGGGATGCCCTACAGATACTAAAGGGCTTTTTCTGTCTTTTTGCTGATAGATTTGATCCATCAGCTGTGATTTTTGGATACCGAGGCTTCAGCCTCATTACTCCATCTTCTCGGGTTGAGTATGTAGTCGTGGGTTAGGATTCTTCATGGTCTGTGTGGACTCGTCACAGTAGGGCTGGTTTCACAGGGTCTTCACCGTGATGGGCTGCAGGTAGCGGTCGCAAGGGTTCCCAGTGGTGTTAGTGCCAGGAAGGGGATGGGCTCCCTTCTATTTACCCAGTGTTTACTCTTAATCACTATAAATCTGGAATAAAGAGAGCCCGGGCATTTCATTTAGACAAGTAAAAGCTTCCGCGTTGCCTGGCATCCCTGCTGTGATGGATGCCTCCACAGTCCCTGCAGCTACTGTGGCCACCACACGCAGGCTTAGATAGCTACAGCCCGCCCGGTCTATACGGTAAGCAGATTAGACCACCGCTTCAGAAACCAAGACCACCGAGTAAAAATCCAAACACCAAAGGAGACACATCACAAACTAGAATGCCGCGTGTTAAACAAAGGGTCGGCGATGAGGGATCCAGACGAACCCACAAGGGCTCGTGCGCAATGCGGACAGTGGAAGAGTCCTTTGCTCTTTGCATCGTAATGGGGATGATGGCAAAGGATAGGACTGCCCAGGGCAGTGCGAATGAATGAGAAAAAAGGGTTCAGTGGCTGGCACTGAGTACACGGAATTGTCAATGACCGGGTAGGGAAGCATGTCATCTAGGAGGAGAAGAGATGGAGAGCGAGAGAGAGGGGAGAAAGACAAGTAACAGGAGTACGAAAGGGTCACTGATTGGCTGAGCCACACTAAGACTGGCAATACATGACGAATGTGAAGGGAGAATGTCTAGGATAGCCAGGGCAAGAAGGCTACATGTCTTTATATCGAAATATTGTATACTGAATGCTCATATCTCGAATATTTTATATTGAAAACTTTCATAGTGAATGCACTTTTTTGGGGGGAGCGGGTCTCCCTAGCCCACAATTCCAACCCCTAAAAACTCACCCCAGCCGCTTCCCAAAAATATTTAACACTTTATTGCTCCCCTAAATGCATTCACTATAAAGGTTTTCAATATAAAAAAAATCGATATATGGGCATTCATTATAAACATTTCGATATAAACACGGTATACCCCTTCCAGTACGCAGAAGGCACTGCATTTCGTTCTTATACCGTGCAGGTAACTCTCTGTGCCACTGTGCAGCAAGCAATATTTATAAGAAGTCAGGACCACAGTGAGTCCCGGTGCTAGACACAACACGGGGGGCGGGGGGTGGGGGGCATTGAGAAGAACGAGCAGCAGCTTGCTGTACTGGAGAGCATCGGTGAATAATGTACGTGCCTCAGGTGTGTGTCATTGAGAGGGAGCGCGCAATACAGAGACGGAAGTGAAATGATTGGGCAGGATGTGTGTAGGGGTTTGTAGAAGCAAAGGTGTGTTTATCACTCTGAACCTGCGCCAACAGTGATCATAAAAATGACGCCACAAATCAGGACAACAGATTCGCTTTATCTTTGTTCTAGGCAATCAGGCGTCCGTCTAATAGTGATATCCTGGACCGCACTGAGACCGCGTTACACAGCAACTCGGGGAGTCTTGCCATTTGTGCAGCGAAGGATTGCTAATGTAACTCGTAGCAAAAGGTGTGCTTGGTCATTTCTTCGCGCATTAACAAGCTGGTTAATTGGTGTCTATATGACGCTTTAGTCTACGATTGCGGGCACATTGGCGTGTTGCACTATTTGGGATGAAAACGGAATTATGGAATTGAAAGTTAAATATTGGAACACCACTCACTGAAAGTTTGAAGGCACGTTAAGGGGACTAGAGCCATCATTGAATGGTCCAGGGCTATCACAGGCGCATACCCAGCACTATATACACAACAGATTGGAATGTGGCTATCTCGGGGCGAGAAGGATGAGGCATGTACCTGGAATAGACACAAGTATTCACGGTGAGGTCATCTGGATAGGGATGTTGACGTGGTGATGCAACCAGACGTTTTGAAATGAGTTGATAGAATTATGAATGTAACTGTTACTTTTGCAATAAGTCTTCTCAACATATCCAAATGTAGTCTCACTAACCGCTGTTTATCTTGTGTCACCCTCCAACCCTGCTCTCTTCTATCCTGTGATTGTTTGATTATTTTACAATCCTTCTTGGTTCATGTATGCATTCTTTGTTTTAACTGCTTATCATCATTTTTCTTGATGCTCTGCCAATGGTTGGTTTTTTGTATGTCTCACTGAATTTTCCATCGAATGTTGAATGTTTGTTTACCATTTTCTGTATGTATATCAATGTTGTTTCTCAATGCTTTTTGCATGTCACCTTTACGCATTCCACATATGTTCAATATATCAATATCTTGATCATGTATCAGCCCTGAAGAAGCCTGTAGCAGGTCGAAACACGTGTCAGCTGACACACTGGACAATACAATCTTGAAAATCATAAATATTTGTGACGTGATGTTTATGACCATTGTTGCCGCAAGTTGAGACCGATAAACACACATTTGCATCTTTGAATTACTTTGGAACCTTGACCTGGGTTCCTGTGCATCACTCTCTTTGCAGACTCAATCCTTTTGATAAGCTGAACAATGGAGGAGAGCTCGGACCCAGAAAAGGCCGCCACTGTGTCTGTGCCCATTTGTCTGGGATGCTTGGGCCGGACAAGATTACTGAATGACTGCCAGTATATTCTTTGCAATCAAAATTGTTGAGGAGAAAATTCCTGGGAATACATAAAGTTTGAAACTGGGCTAGAGATGTTGTTCACTACTGGACCTAGAGCTAGACAACATCCAGTTGTGTTCACAACCAAGATTAGAGTGAAACAATGAGCATGATCGGGACTGTAGAGTGTTGTGAAGTCCAGTGCTAGATAGAGGCAAGGCACATTCTAAGCAATGGTGTGCTGCTACCTAACTATGTATGTGCGCATACAGGGGCTGTCAATAGCATGCGCCTAGTTGAAAAGCCTAGAAAGTGGTGATCGTGGACTCAATTCCAATATCAACCATGGGCAGACAAAATGTTCTTTAAAACATAACGTCTTCAATTCTCCAGCTGCTTGAGCTAGAGAAAGATAACAGCAGTTATTATGGAAAGGGAATGCTGTTTGCTGCCAAGGCTAGCAAGAGGCAATGTAAATTCTTGGGAACAAGGGTAGCATTACAAACCCCAGATAGAGCAAGGCAATGGGAATGACTAAGAATGGGAAGTGTTGCTATCTACTTGGGCTAGAGAAGCAATGGGAATAATTGGAGATGGAAAGTATTGCTAACTACCTGGGGTAGAGAGGCGATTGGAATTATTGGGAATGCAGTGTTTTGTTAACTATCTGGGCTAGGGAGACACTGGGATTTATTAGGAATGAAGGCTGGTATCGAATACCCTAGCTTGAGTGAGGAAATTGGACTGTTAAAGAATGATGAGTGTTGTTAACTACCTGTGCTAGGGAAGTAATTGCAATTATTGAAAATAGATAGTCTTGCTTATTACCTGGCAGAGAGAGGCAAGTGGAATTATTGGGAATGGAGGGAGTTGTTAACTATCATGGATGGAGAGGCTATGGGAATTCTTGGGACTGGAGGCTGGTATTACATACCCATGCTTGAGTGAGGCAATGGGAATTATTAAGAACAGAGAGTGTTGTTCATTATCTCGCTAGAGAGACTATCGGAATTCTTGGGAATGGAGAGTGTCATTAGCTATCTGGGCTAGGGGGGCTAGGGGGATTCTTGGGAGTGGAGGCTGGTATTGCGTGTCCTAGTTGGAGTGAGGCAATGGACATTATTAAGAGCTAGAGGTTCTCTCGGCTAGAAAGGCTATGGGAATTTTGGGGAATGAAGGCTAGTATTAAATACCATAGCATGAGTGCGACAATTGGAATTATTGAAAATGGAGAACTACCTGGGTTAAAGAGGCAATTGGAATTATTATGAAACAATAATGTTGTTAACAATCTCGGGGGGCCCGCTACCTTTGTAAAACTATTTGTTAAGGAACCTGGGATTGGTAACCCTAGGTCTCCTGGGGGCAACCAGACGTGGTCTCCCTCTCACTGTGCTTAGAGAGGCATCAGCTTCACCTCACTGATGATCCCCAACAAGGGTGAAACACGTGTATGGGGTTGCTGGTGGTACTCTCGTTCAGATTGGAATTGCCATTGTATTTCGGTGCTGGACTGCCCCTGGGCAGGACAAAGACTGATATGCAAATGGATATTTCCCATCTGTGAAAGGCACAGTGAGTAAAAGCAGTGGCTGCGAACTCTCAAGTGGTTAATAACCACTGAACAGGTTATCATGACTGTTCTTGCGAGAGAGGGGCGCCCGCTACCTTTGTAAAACTATTTGTTAAGGAACCTGGGATTGGTAACCCTAGGTCTCCTGGGGGCAACCAGACGTGGTCTCCCTCTCACTGTGCTTAGAGAGGCATCAGCTTCACCTCACTGATGATCCCCAACAAGGGTGAAACACGTGTATGGGGTTGCTGGTGGTACTCTCGTTCAGATTGGAATTGCCATTGTATTTCGGTGCTGGACTGCCCCTGGGCAGGACAAAGACTGATATGCAAATGGATATTTCCCATCTGTGAAAGGCACAGTGAGTAAAAGCAGTGGCTGCGAACTCTCAAGTGGTTAATAACCACTGAACAGGTTATCATGTCTGTTCTTGCGAGAGAGGGGCGCCCGCTACCTTTGTAAAACTATTTGTTAAGGAACCTGGGATTGGTAACCCTAGGTCTCCTGGGGGCAACCAGACGTGGTCTCCCTCTCACTGTGCTTAGAGAGGCATCAGCTTCACCTCACTGATGATCCCCAACAAGGGTGAAACACGTGTATGGGGTTGCTGGTGGTACTCTCGTTCAGATTGGAATTGCCATTGTATTTCGGTGCTGGACTGCCCCTGGGCAGGACAAAGACTGATATGCAAATGGATATTTCCCATCTGTGAAAGGCACAGTGAGTAAAAGCAGTGGCTGCGAACTCTCAAGTGGTTAATAACCACTGAACAGGTTATCATGTCTGTTCTTGCGAGAGAGGGGCGCCCGCTACCTTTGTAAAACTATTTGTTAAGGAACCTGGGATTGGTAACCCTAGGTCTCCTGGGGGCAACCAGACGTGGTCTCCCTCTCACTGTGCTTAGAGAGGCATCAGCTTCACCTCACTGATGATCCCCAACAAGGGTGAAACACGTGTATGGGGTTGCTGGTGGTACTCTCGTTCAGATTGGAATTGCCATTGTATTTCGGTGCTGGACTGCCCCTGGGCAGGACAAAGACTGATATGCAAATGGATATTTCCCATCTGTGAAAGGCACAGTGAGTAAAAGCAGTGGCTGCGAACTCTCAAGTGGTTAATAACCACTGAACAGGTTATCATGTCTGTTCTTGCGAGAGAGGGGCGCCCGCTACCTTTGTAAAACTATTTGTTAAGGAACCTGGGATTGGTAACCCTAGGTCTCCTGGGGGCAACCAGACGTGGTCTCCCTCTCACTGTGCTTAGAGAGGCATCAGCTTCACCTCACTGATGATCCCCAACAAGGGTGAAACACGTGTATGGGGTTGCTGGTGGTACTCTCGTTCAGATTGGAATTGCCATTGTATTTCGGTGCTGGACTGCCCCTGGGCAGGACAAAGACTGATATGCAAATGGATATTTCCCATCTGTGAAAGGCACAGTGAGTAAAAGCAGTGGCTGCGAACTCTCAAGTGGTTAATAACCACTGAACAGGTTATCATGTCTGTTCTTGCGAGAGAGGGGCGCCCGCTACCTTTGTAAAACTATTTGTTAAGGAACCTGGGATTGGTAACCCTAGGTCTCCTGGGGGCAACCAGACGTGGTCTCCCTCTCACTGTGCTTAGAGAGGCATCAGCTTCACCTCACTGATGATCCCCAACAAGGGTGAAACACGTGTATGGGGTTGCTGGTGGTACTCTCGTTCAGATTGGAATTGCCATTGTATTTCGGTGCTGGACTGCCCCTGGGCAGGACAAAGACTGATATGCAAATGGATATTTCCCATCTGTGAAAGGCACAGTGAGTAAAAGCAGTGGCTGCGAACTCTCAAGTGGTTAATAACCACTGAACAGGTTATCATGTCTGTTCTTGCGAGAGAGGGGCGCCCGCTACCTTTGTAAAACTATTTGTTAAGGAACCTGGGATTGGTAACCCTAGGTCTCCTGGGGGCAACCAGACGTGGTCTCCCTCTCACTGTGCTTAGAGAGGCATCAGCTTCACCTCACTGATGATCCCCAACAAGGGTGAAACACGTGTATGGGGTTGCTGGTGGTACTCTCGTTCAGATTGGAATTGCCATTGTATTTCGGTGCTGGACTGCCCCTGGGCAGGACAAAGACTGATATGCAAATGGATATTTCCCATCTGTGAAAGGCACAGTGAGTAAAAGCAGTGGCTGCGAACTCTCAAGTGGTTAATAACCACTGAACAGGTTATCATGTCTGTTCTTGCGAGAGAGGGGCGCCCGCTACCTTTGTAAAACTATTTGTTAAGGAACCTGGGATTGGTAACCCTAGGTCTCCTGGGGGCAACCAGACGTGGTCTCCCTCTCACTGTGCTTAGAGAGGCATCAGCTTCACCTCACTGATGATCCCCAACAAGGGTGAAACACGTGTATGGGGTTGCTGGTGGTACTCTCGTTCAGATTGGAATTGCCATTGTATTTCGGTGCTGGACTGCCCCTGGGCAGGACAAAGACTGATATGCAAATGGATATTTCCCATCTGTGAAAGGCACAGTGAGTAAAAGCAGTGGCTGCGAACTCTCAAGTGGTTAATAACCACTGAACAGGTTATCATGACTGTTCTTGCGAGAGAGGGGCGCCCGCTACCTTTGTAAAACTATTTGTTAAGGAACCTGGGATTGGTAACCCTAGGTCTCCTGGGGGCAACCAGACGTGGTCTCCCTCTCACTGTGCTTAGAGAGGCATCAGCTTCACCTCACTGATGATCCCCAACAAGGGTGAAACACGTGTATGGGGTTGCTGGTGGTACTCTCGTTCAGATTGGAATTGCCATTGTATTTCGGTGCTGGACTGCCCCTGGGCAGGACAAAGACTGATATGCAAATGGATATTTCCCATCTGTGAAAGGCACAGTGAGTAAAAGCAGTGGCTGCGAACTCTCAAGTGGTTAATAACCACTGAACAGGTTATCATGTCTGTTCTTGCGAGAGAGGGGCGCCCGCTACCTTTGTAAAACTATTTGTTAAGGAACCTGGGATTGGTAACCCTAGGTCTCCTGGGGGCAACCAGACGTGGTCTCCCTCTCACTGTGCTTAGAGAGGCATCAGCTTCACCTCACTGATGATCCCCAACAAGGGTGAAACACGTGTATGGGGTTGCTGGTGGTACTCTCGTTCAGATTGGAATTGCCATTGTATTTCGGTGCTGGACTGCCCCTGGGCAGGACAAAGACTGATATGCAAATGGATATTTCCCATCTGTGAAAGGCACAGTGAGTAAAAGCAGTGGCTGCGAACTCTCAAGTGGTTAATAACCACTGAACAGGTTATCATGTCTGTTCTTGCGAGAGAGGGGCGCCCGCTACCTTTGTAAAACTATTTGTTAAGGAACCTGGGATTGGTAACCCTAGGTCTCCTGGGGGCAACCAGACGTGGTCTCCCTCTCACTGTGCTTAGAGAGGCATCAGCTTCACCTCACTGATGATCCCCAACAAGGGTGAAACACGTGTATGGGGTTGCTGGTGGTACTCTCGTTCAGATTGGAATTGCCATTGTATTTCGGTGCTGGACTGCCCCTGGGCAGGACAAAGACTGATATGCAAATGGATATTTCCCATCTGTGAAAGGCACAGTGAGTAAAAGCAGTGGCTGCGAACTCTCAAGTGGTTAATAACCACTGAACAGGTTATCATGTCTGTTCTTGCGAGAGAGGGGCGCCCGCTACCTTTGTAAAACTATTTGTTAAGGAACCTGGGATTGGTAACCCTAGGTCTCCTGGGGGCAACCAGACGTGGTCTCCCTCTCACTGTGCTTAGAGAGGCATCAGCTTCACCTCACTGATGATCCCCAACAAGGGTGAAACACGTGTACGGGGTTGCTGGTGGTACTCTCGTTCAGATTGGAATTGCCATTGTATTTCGGTGCTGGACTGCCCCTGGGCAGGACAAAGACTGATATGCAAATGGATATTTCCCATCTGTGAAAGGCACAGTGAGTAAAAGCAGTGGCTGCGAACTCTCAAGTGGTTAATAACCACTGAACAGGTTATCATGTCTGTTCTTGCGAGAGAGGGGCGCCCGCTACCTTTGTAAAACTATTTGTTAAGGAACCTGGGATTGGTAACCCTAGGTCTCCTGGGGGCAACCAGACGTGGTCTCCCTCTCACTGTGCTTAGAGAGGCATCAGCTTCACCTCACTGATGATCCCCAACAAGGGTGAAACACGTGTATGGGGTTGCTGGTGGTACTCTCGTTCAGATTGGAATTGCCATTGTATTTCGGTGCTGGACTGCCCCTGGGCAGGACAAAGACTGATATGCAAATGGATATTTCCCATCTGTGAAAGGCACAGTGAGTAAAAGCAGTGGCTGCGAACTCTCAAGTGGTTAATAACCACTGAACAGGTTATCATGTCTGTTCTTGCGAGAGAGGGGCGCCCGCTACCTTTGTAAAACTATTTGTTAAGGAACCTGGGATTGGTAACCCTAGGTCTCCTGGGGGCAACCAGACGTGGTCTCCCTCTCACTGTGCTTAGAGAGGCATCAGCTTCACCTCACTGATGATCCCCAACAAGGGTGAAACACGTGTATGGGGTTGCTGGTGGTACTCTCGTTCAGATTGGAATTGCCATTGTATTTCGGTGCTGGACTGCCCCTGGGCAGGACAAAGACTGATATGCAAATGGATATTTCCCATCTGTGAAAGGCACAGTGAGTAAAAGCAGTGGCTGCGAACTCTCAAGTGGTTAATAACCACTGAACAGGTTATCATGTCTGTTCTTGCGAGAGAGGGGCGCCCGCTACCTTTGTAAAACTATTTGTTAAGGAACCTGGGATTGGTAACCCTAGGTCTCCTGGGGGCAACCAGACGTGGTCTCCCTCTCACTGTGCTTAGAGAGGCATCAGCTTCACCTCACTGATGATCCCCAACAAGGGTGAAACACGTGTATGGGGTTGCTGGTGGTACTCTCGTTCAGATTGGAATTGCCATTGTATTTCGGTGCTGGACTGCCCCTGGGCAGGACAAAGACTGATATGCAAATGGATATTTCCCATCTGTGAAAGGCACAGTGAGTAAAAGCAGTGGCTGCGAACTCTCAAGTGGTTAATAACCACTGAACAGGTTATCATGACTGTTCTTGCGAGAGAGGGGCGCCCGCTACCTTTGTAAAACTATTTGTTAAGGAACCTGGGATTGGTAACCCTAGGTCTCCTGGGGGCAACCAGACGTGGTCTCCCTCTCACTGTGCTTAGAGAGGCATCAGCTTCACCTCACTGATGATCCCCAACAAGGGTGAAACACGTGTATGGGGTTGCTGGTGGTACTCTCGTTCAGATTGGAATTGCCATTGTATTTCGGTGCTGGACTGCCCCTGGGCAGGACAAAGACTGATATGCAAATGGATATTTCCCATCTGTGAAAGGCACAGTGAGTAAAAGCAGTGGCTGCGAACTCTCAAGTGGTTAATAACCACTGAACAGGTTATCATGTCTGTTCTTGCGAGAGAGGGGCGCCCGCTACCTTTGTAAAACTATTTGTTAAGGAACCTGGGATTGGTAACCCTAGGTCTCCTGGGGGCAACCAGACGTGGTCTCCCTCTCACTGTGCTTAGAGAGGCATCAGCTTCACCTCACTGATGATCCCCAACAAGGGTGAAACACGTGTATGGGATTGCTGGTGGTACTCTCGTTCAGATTGGAATTGCCATTGTATTTCGGTGCTGGACTGCCCCTGGGCAGGACAAAGACTGATATGCAAATGGATATTTCCCATCTGTGAAAGGCACAGTGAGTAAAAGCAGTGGCTGCGAACTCTCAAGTGGTTAATAACCACTGAACAGGTTATCATGTCTGTTCTTGCGAGAGAGGGGCGCCCGCTACCTTTGTAAAACTATTTGTTAAGGAACCTGGGATTGGTAACCCTAGGTCTCCTGGGGGCAACCAGACGTGGTCTCCCTCTCACTGTGCTTAGAGAGGCATCAGCTTCACCTCACTGATGATCCCCAACAAGGGTGAAACACGTGTATGGGGTTGCTGGTGGTACTCTCGTTCAGATTGGAATTGCCATTGTATTTCGGTGCTGGACTGCCCCTGGGCAGGACAAAGACTGATATGCAAATGGATATTTCCCATCTGTGAAAGGCACAGTGAGTAAAAGCAGTGGCTGCGAACTCTCAAGTGGTTAATAACCACTGAACAGGTTATCATGTCTGTTCTTGCGAGAGAGGGGCGCCCGCTACCTTTGTAAAACTATTTGTTAAGGAACCTGGGATTGGTAACCCTAGGTCTCCTGGGGGCAACCAGACGTGGTCTCCCTCTCACTGTGCTTAGAGAGGCATCAGCTTCACCTCACTGATGATCCCCAACAAGGGTGAAACACGTGTATGGGGTTGCTGGTGGTACTCTCGTTCAGATTGGAATTGCCATTGTATTTCGGTGCTGGACTGCCCCTGGGCAGGACAAAGACTGATATGCAAATGGATATTTCCCATCTGTGAAAGGCACAGTGAGTAAAAGCAGTGGCTGCGAACTCTCAAGTGGTTAATAACCACTGAACAGGTTATCATGTCTGTTCTTGCGAGAGAGGGGCGCCCGCTACCTTTGTAAAACTATCAGCCCTGAAGAAGCCTGTAGCAGGTCGAAACACGTGTCAGCTGACACACTGGACAATACAATCTTGAAAATCATAAATATTTGTGACGTGATGTTTATGACCATTGTTGCCGCAAGTTGAGACCGATAAACACACATTTGCATCTTTGAATTACTTTGGAACCTTGACCTGGGTTCCTGTGCATCACTCTCTTTGCAGACTCAATCCTTTTGATAAGCTGAACAATGGAGGAGAGCTCGGACCCAGAAAAGGCCGCCACTGTGTCTGTGCCCATTTGTCTGGGATGCTTGGGCCGGACAAGATTACTGAATGACTGCCAGTATATTCTTTGCAATCAAAATTGTTGAGGAGAAAATTCCTGGGAATACATAAAGTTTGAAACTGGGCTAGAGATGTTGTTCACTACTGGACCTAGAGCTAGACAACATCCAGTTGTGTTCACAACCAAGATTAGAGTGAAACAATGAGCATGATCGGGACTGTAGAGTGTTGTGAAGTCCAGTGCTAGATAGAGGCAAGGCACATTCTAAGCAATGGTGTGCTGCTACCTAACTATGTATGTGCGCATACAGGGGCTGTCAATAGCATGCGCCTAGTTGAAAAGCCTAGAAAGTGGTGATCGTGGACTCAATTCCAATATCAACCATGGGCAGACAAAATGTTCTTTAAAACATAACGTCTTCAATTCTCCAGCTGCTTGAGCTAGAGAAAGATAACAGCAGTTATTATGGAAAGGGAATGCTGTTTGCTGCCAAGGCTAGCAAGAGGCAATGTAAATTCTTGGGAACAAGGGTAGCATTACAAACCCCAGATAGAGCAAGGCAATGGGAATGACTAAGAATGGGAAGTGTTGCTATCTACTTGGGCTAGAGAAGCAATGGGAATAATTGGGGATGGAAAGTATTGCTAACTACCTGGGGTAGAGAGGCGATTGGAATTATTGGGAATGCAGTGTTTTGTTAACTATCTGGGCTAGGGAGACACTGGGATTTATTAGGAATGAAGGCTGGTATCGAATACCCTAGCTTGAGTGAGGAAATTGGACTGTTAAAGAATGATGAGTGTTGTTAACTACCTGTGCTAGGGAAGTAATTGCAATTATTGAAAATAGATAGTCTTGCTTATTACCTGGCAGAGAGAGGCAAGTGGAATTATTGGGAATGGAGGGAGTTGTTAACTATCATGGATGGAGAGGCTATGGGAATTCTTGGGACTGGAGGCTGGTATTACATACCCATGCTTGAGTGAGGCAATGGGAATTATTAAGAACAGAGAGTGTTGTTCATTATCTCGCTAGAGAGACTATCGGAATTCTTGGGAATGGAGAGTGTCATTAGCTATCTGGGCTAGGGGGGCTAGGGGGATTCTTGGGAGTGGAGGCTGGTATTGCGTGTCCTAGTTGGAGTGAGGCAATGGACATTATTAAGAGCTAGAGGTTCTTATCTCGGCTAGAAAGGCTATGGGAATTTTGGGGAATGAAGGCTAGTATTAAATACCATAGCATGAGTGCGACAATTGGAATTATTGAAAATGGAGAACTACCTGGGCTAAAGAGGCAATTGGAATTATTATGAAACAATAATGTTGTTAACAATCTCGGGTAGAGATGCTTTAACCATTCTTGGGAATGGAGGCTGGTATTACAAAGCCAAGCTTGAGTGAGGCAATGGGAATAATTAAGAACAGAGAGTGTTGTTAACAATCTCGCTAGAGAGGCTATGGGGATTCTGGGGAATGGAGGCTGGAGTTCTGTACCCATGTTTGAGTGAGGGAATGGGAATAATTAAGAACAGAGAGTGTTGTTAACAATCTCGCTAGAGAGGCTATGGGAATTCCTGGGAACTGAGAGTGTTGTTAGCTATCTGGGCTGGAGAGGCTATGGGAATTCTTGGGAATGGAGAGTGTTATTAACTTTCTGGGCTAGAGGGGCTATGGGGATTCTTGGGAGTGGAGGCTGGTATTGCGTTCTGTAGCCTGAGTAAGACAGTGGGAATTATAAAGAGTGGAGCGTTTTGTTAACTATTTCAGCTATAAAGGCTATGGGAAGTTTTGGGAATGGATAGTGTTGTTAACTATCTCGGCTAGAAAGGCTATGGGAATTTTGGGGAATGGAGAGTGTTGTTAGCTTTTTGGGCTGGAGAGGCTATGGGACTTCTTGGAAATGGAGGCTGGTATTGCATACCCTACCTTGAGTGAGGCAATGGGAATTATTTAGAGCGGAGAGTGTTGTTAACTATCTCGGCTAGAAAGACTATGGGAGGTTTTGGGAATGGATAGTGTTGTTAACTATCTCGGCTAGAAAGGCTATGGGAATATTTGGGAATGGACATTGTTGTCAGCTTTCTGGGCTGGAGAGGCTATGGGAATTCTTGGGAATGGAGGCTGGTATTGCATACCCTACCTTGAGTGAGGCAATAGGAATTATTGAGAATGGAGAGCGTTGCTAGCTACCTGGGCTACAGAAGCAATTGGATTACTCTTGATACGGAGTGGTGCTACCAATCGGAAGTAGAGCACAGCCATTGAATTCTTGCCAACAGAGAATGTTGTTAACTATTCAGGTAAGAGGAGCAATGGTGGTTACTTGGAGCGAAGAGTGCTGGTAACTGCTTGAGCGAGGCAGTGGAAGCAAATTACAATATACAGCATAATGGCCTTATCTAGAGAGGCTATTGGGTTAATGAACACAGGTACATGACTGCAAAGAACCCACCTAGACCCTTAGGAGACTCCCTTTCAGCTTAAGCACTTCAATGTAGCGCCTCGTCCCTTGTTATGGCCTTTAAGCCTGTGAAGACTGGGCATAGGGTTCCATCGGGAGCCCATTATGTGGTCATCCGGCGTGAAATGGCAGCATATGAGCTATGTGGGAAACTGGGGAAGAGCAAGCCTGGGAGAAGGCATGGATAGGGATGTTCGTTGCACAGCATAAAAAATGCAAAGGTGCAAGGAACAGGTCCACTTCCCATTGATGCCACAAAGGAGTTCAACGTGTTGGAAAGCTTCCTTTCACCCCCAAAGGAATTCATTAAACACATTTACCATTGAATCAGATGGGTGCCAATAAGTGTGCAATTGAAGTGTTTTGAATGCATTAGCAAGCTATCTTTCCTCAAATTAAATATGTATGCCTATTTACTATTGAATCACATTGGTGCCATGTAAATGTGTAATTGAACTATTCAAAGCGCTAGACATTTACCATTGTGTCAGTTTCATGAGCAACAGTCCAAGAGAATGTCAATTTCATGTGAATCTGCACTGACGCTGTCACCACAGTTATTTGGCACTGGATGCCAGACATGCTATCACCACACATATTTAACTGCACGGCCGAGTGCACCTTAAAGACCAGGCACTGGAAAGCTTACGTGTAGCTCATCAGGTTTTATCCACCTGATAGCCTGACCATTCTCCAGTCCAACAATACATTATTTTTACATTTTCCAAGCAGTCACACATGGCTGCCTTCTGCCCTCCCCCACAGCCTAAACATATCTGACAGCACGCCGGTTACCATTTAAAAAGAAGAGGTCTACTTACAGAGGTGTAGTTTGTTTTCAACTGGCTCTGGTTTCGTAGCTCCTGCTCCTGAAATTGTAAACCAGCCAAGTGTTTCTCCAGAGCGGCCCAATCCATGGTGGGCAGCGGCGTGTCCTCTTTTGCACAGGTCTCCGGCGTGTTGAAGGAGACCCCGCCACTGTTTATCCTGCCCAAGCCATGGTGGGTTTTCTGGTGGGTTCTTTTCCCTTTAGACCCAGTTTTCCTGGGCACCACATTGCCATTGTGTTTCAGTTCATTGTGCAGGGTGGCATTGCTCGGGGGTGGCGGCACCGCGCCTTTGGCCTCCTCAAACTCCTCGGCCAGGCTCCGCCCGAGCACGGTTTTGGCATAGTGGTTATTGACAGTGTAGTTCCCGTAGCCCTCCTCCTCGTCATCGTCCTCGTCCCAGTCGTCCGCGCCCTTCTTCTTGAAGACTTGCAAGTCCTCGTCCTCCTCATAGTCCTCCAGGGTGGCCAGCTCCAGGCTGGGGGACGACTTGCAGTCCGAGCAGGGGGTCACTTTGTTAGAGCTGGACTCGGAGCTGGAGCGGCTGCTGGCATCGCTCCCTAGATCCATGCCATCCTCTCGGTAATCCTGCGTGTGGGGGCAGAGTTGGGTAAAGAGGGGAGAAGGGAAAAAAAAAGAAAGAAAGGAGAGAGAGAAGGGTTACATTCTCAAAGTGAAAACCTTTAGCAGACACATTGGAGACTTGGCTGGAAGCGAACATGCACCGACTGGTCGCTGGCAGTGAGCATGCATACTTCCAAGAGCACGGATGAGGAATGCCCCCCCTCTCCCACCGCCCGCCCCTCCTTCCCTTTCCTGCCCCCACAGCTACATGACTCCACACAAGCGCATCCTTGTTTTACTCATTACAGGGCTTTTCCAGCCAGGGCAGGGCTGTCTGAGATGCCTCGCGCACACCGAGCCAGCCTGCTGGAATGCTGCTCGCTGGTATAAAAGAAAGACTTGGCTGCATAGGCAGTGCCAGAAAGCCTGCCTGCGTCGAGGGCTACACCTCAGCTGTTCAAAGGCTGCATTATGCGGAACAGAGCAAGGCTGGCTTAACACAGACTACTAGCTGGAACAGTCACTGGCAATGGCAACAGTTTGGGCTTTTGTATTGGCACGGGAAAGGCACTTGCCAGGCACTGCCGTAGTGGTATTAACTGGACATTGTTCGTAGCAGGCGCACAATGGTGGAACTACCTGGGCATCTAAAAACAGTGCCTCGCAAATGCATAATACTTAGGCACTTGCCAAAACAGTTGGCTTTGCCAATGCTTGTTTTTAACAGGGCTTCAGTGCAGGACATGCATAGTGCTTATAAATTGAGTGGCTGAAGGCAAACCTGGTTAAGACATTTTTATTACACCAGCAGTGTGTGTACAGCTCCACTTAGGTCATTAACTCTCAGAAGACTGCTTTGAAAAAAACACAGCAGGCACTTCAAGTGCAACGTTTGATGGTAAGGCTTGATTAAAGCAAGCTCAAGGAGTTCCCACAAGGAGATGTGTGGGGTGAGTTCCCATGAGGAGGTGTTTTGGCGGGGATGGACAGGACGTGGATGGGAACGACCATAGGCATTAGCATGGCCGTGGGCAGTCAATGGACAGGCAAATAGCCAAATCACACCTACAAACGTTGTGACCCAATTACACCTACAAACTTTGTGTCCCTCCTCATACACCATTTCAACCTATCTGTACTCTAATGGCACCGTTTTGGTTTATATGTGGTGCTAAGGCACCACCTAATAGCCACTAATGATAATATACACGTATAAACATGTGACAGACATTACACCTGTAGTGGCCATTTTGGATGCCCATACATGGGCATTGTAAGCACATTTCTACTTGGATTTCTTATTTAAATATATGGAATTGTGTAGTATGATAAGCCAGTAACATTGTGTGCTTTCGGAATGCATAGTGCCTCACATCAGCTGTTCATCATAGGCATAACACATTGATTCACTTTCATTTTACTGTGCATACTTTTAACTCCTTCGGTGCTAAGTGTGTCTGTGTCCGTCCTCAATTCCCAATCAGAGCGTCGTTCCTTTGTTTTTACATTACTACGATTGGGGTTCTTTAAAATGTACTCACAAACAGAATGTGCAAGGACGTCATCATACTTGATGGAAAAAAAGTGGTATTGCTTGAGCCTCGTGCAAGGCTAGATGTGTTGCATGCCGTCTAGACTAGTAGCTCTGTTCATTGGGTCACGCCCTGCACCCAGGATCTACTTTTACCTCCTGCATAGCAACACTTTATTTCGATCTGTGGCACTCATGGCACTGGTTCAGCCTGTAATTCGCATAAGGCATAAGCAATGAGCACTAACGGCATGTGGAACATAGATGTTGAATGCCAGTGCATCCTGCAAAGAGGTCTGGGGAAGAAGGTCAATATCAAAGTTCAATATTCCTATTGGTATTAGCGACTAGCTGCGTCTGGCGTGTCATGTCCTGGGAGGATAGCTCAGTGGCAACGTGCTCGCCTTGCAGGCAAGACGACACGGAACAACACAGGTTCAATCCCCGCGCTTAGAAACCACTGCGTATTAATCGTGTTATAAATAACTTATCATATCATATCACTCTCACTGCATGCCTTTTCTCTATATGCAAACCCTCTCTCTCACTCAGCTCTCACTCTATGTTGCTCAGTCTCACTCGATGACTCTGTTACACTCAACGTCTTGCTGTCTTTTCTTTCAGGGCGAGAGTCATGTTGTCAGCTGCACGTTTGCTAAAGACACCCCAGTGGTGCTGACAACAGCCTGACCAGAGAAAAACAGATTTTGCAGAAGAGGTGTCTAAGGGGATGTTGTGTTTTTCATTGGTAAAAGTCAAATGAGAGCAGTAGCGACCGAGGCTTCCCCGAAGGTATGGTTTGGCCTGGTATTTGGAGACTTTGGGGGTCATTACAAGTTGGGCAGTAAGGGATACCGGGCACCAGTAAGGAGACCGGTGCCGGTAACCCCTTAACACCCAATTCCGAGGTCCTTAGCGGGAACCGTAAAGGAGGTGTGGTCTGACCACATATCCTTTACGGGTCCCGCTAAGGGACCAGGGCATTAATAACGGGCCTGCTATTTGCGAGCCCGTTATTAGCGCCCTCCCCATTCCTATTGAGCCCTATGGGGGATCAAATGGGAATAGGGAATAGTTGGTTCAATGGGGACTTACCGGTCCCGCCAGGGTCGGAATGCACCGGTAAATCCCCATTGAACCAGACCAGTGTCGACCCGGTATTGGAGGCAGTCATGACGCAAATAGCGCCATGGCTGCCTCCAATCTCGCAATGAGGCCCTTTGTTGTTGCCAGGTGCCTTGCAGGAATGTCTCCATCACAGTGAGGGAGTCTGTATGGGTTGGGGAAATCAGATAGGCTCTACAAAGAGTGCTGGGGTTCTGACAGACCTTGTAGGTGACAAGGGGACCAGTCTGGAGGGTGTAAAATGTGTTTAAGTTCTATTTTGTCTTCATTATTAGTGTTTGTGCATACTGTAACAACTGTATGGGCTCAACAATACTGAATCATTGTCCTCTACACACAGTCAACACCATAATATGCTGCAGTCCTAATTGGAATGCTGCACTTGGCTCAATGCGAAGAGCAAACTCTAGAGCAACAATATGAATTATTTTCTGATAGACGGTTGCAATTCCGAGATGGACAGCCTCGTACAATCCTATTGTGCTCATTCGAAAAACCCCTATGAGAAGGTGGCATGGGACAAACGGCACCGACGCGGGATCCCAAATGCTTTGATTACAACCAAAGAACATTCAGACAACATAAGACCACAGATCTTTTATTTGAAATATATGTCTATGATAAAAGGGATGTATGCTTGAACCAAGTACACACTGCACATTGGGCTTGGTGCTCATTTTGTTTTTCACAACACTGATGTTTTTGTAACCGTGAACCATCAACCATACATAAACATTCGAGCAGCTGCAGGGTTTGGATGAGAGAATAAAATGGCTGTGATGACGGTTTCTCTCTTGGAGCCCTGAGACTTTGTTTCCTGATATCATGTTCCAACACAAACGACAACAGCTTTTAGTAAACTTATTGAAAAACACAGCAATTTAAAATGTTGAAGAAGTTTATTTATTTGCATTTTTAAAGCGCTCACACAGCCGTGGGCATTGGGGCGCTGTTCCAGAAATTGTTTGTTTTTTTGTTACGTAATTGTTTATTTTTTTTGTCTTAGTTGCGTATTTATAACACGCTTAAATACACAGAGGTTTCTAAGCACGGACCCGGGGATCGAACCTGAGTTGCTTCCTGTCATTTTGCTTCCAAGGTGAACACGTTACTGCTGAGCTATCCTCCTGGGAATATGTTAAGTTGCTTAAACATATTCTGGAACCAGCATAGAGTAGTTCAATTACAGGGAAGTCTACACACTTTCAATATCCTTATCTAAAAAGGAATATTGCTGGACAATTGGTGTCTGAGCTGTGCCCAGGAACATTTGAAAGTACCTTGATCAGTCTTGGATATAAATACTGTTTCCACTTATTTGTTTAGAATGAATGTGCATTGAACATGGCCTAACTGTGTGGTCCTTTGGGAATATGGCAAGGACCTGTCAGTCTGCCATTGTCCACAAGACACAATGCAGCCTGAAGAACAAAGCAAGTGCCCCACATTAAGGCACTGAGCAAAACTGGTATGTTTCGGTCTTCTTTGATCGCTTCAACAGGGTGTGGGACATATGGACACAAAGACATACCCGTCATGCACGCACAACGAGAGGTGAGATGTGATAACTGCCTGTTCTCCTCCACAACAAATTATCAACATATGCTCTGCATCAGAACTCAAGCCACCCACCCACCTGGAGAAGACTAAGTCCCTGCAATCTATGACAGAGAGACTCCACTCCTTCCCAACCCCACACCCTAGAGCCACCTTTACACCCCTTGCACGCTAGACCACTGCTCAACTCATCCGCTCTGCACTCGAATTTTCAACCACAGAATTAGCGCAATGCTGAAATCAGTCTCTCTCACAAAGTGCACTCTCAGATGACCTAAAACAGGTGTACTTTCAGCCAGCGTTGGAGAAAGCTGATTGAGTGGCTCTACACAAACTGTGAGAGCTGGACATTTCTTGACCAAGTCTACTTTATGGTTCAGTTGGAGAAAACTCGATTTTTCATTAACATCTTTCCAACAAATCATCCTTTTGAATACACCGACGAATAAGAAGAGGTCAGTCTCCTCTTTTGGGGAGAGAGGGTCACACACACGGGACACGGAACTAAAAATAAACTGCAGTAAATGTGGGAACCAGAACACACCGACTGAGCAGAACACGAGGCAAAGATGATCTATTTTTAGAAAATGTATAAAGCCGGAGTAGGAAGGTGGCCTCGCTTCTAGACACAGCTCAGCGCATGGGAATGCAAAAGAGACTTGGAACCCGAGAGCCAGCTGGCAATTAAACAAGATCCAGTTAGTAGCTCTCAAAATGGCATCTATTTCTGCTACCTCACAAAATGTAAACTCTCTCAGCTGGGGTCTGAGAGACTTAGCTGGTAAACAACTGCTGTTGCTGACATTCCTACAACCCCTGTGGCCCGAGTTCGTTCATCTTCTTGCACCTAGATCATCCATTAATGCCAACAGTTAACTTCAGTCCCCTTTTACTTTCGAGTAGGAAGTCCTTACACCTACTGTTCGTTTTTTTAAAACATCTCTGGTACTAAAGGCTCACCACATTACTTTGCCATTTTTCAGTTCCCTGACTCCACTGAACTTACAATGTGTGCCATGGCACCCCAGTTGCAGATCTACGGGGCCCAAATCAACCGTTACCAGGCAGGCCTCAACCTGCAGAAGGCATAGGCCCTCATTATGAGTTTGCCCGTAGATACCGGCAACTGCTCTTACCGTCTCAACCAGCCGATTTCCCGGTATTACTGGGATATTACAGGCAGCGGAAAGCCGGTAAATTCCCATTGGGACTTCATGGGATGGGATTGCCTGAATCACCAGCTCCGGTATTACCGTTGCCGGTGATTTCAGGCATTTCTTTGCTGTTATGGGCCTGATCTGCCTGCAGGTCAGGCACGCCAGGAGTTCTGTGACCCCCACCAGCAAACTTTAAGCGGACCGGCATGCTTGCAATGAGACCCATAGAGCCCATACTGAGGAGGACCTTATTCTGAAGGCACACGGTGGTGATGCTGGACCCCTGTTCCCTTTAGATGTGCTCAGTTTTGGTAGTTACACTAAATTATGCTAAAGCGCCCGTTTCTCCAATGCTAATATGAAAGAAAAAATTACAACAACCTCTTTTTGGTTCACACCGTGTTTTTATATCATTGGGTGTCCTTTTGTGATGACACGTGTTTCGACGGATTGTCCGTCTTTTTCAAATCAGGGCTAAGTACTAGAGTTCAAAATAAATTACAATTGTTTGACAAAGTAAATTAAATATTAACAAATCACCATTTTTCGCAATTTACATAGTCATTGACAAGTTTAAATTAAAAAGAAGAAATTCAAATTTTTTACATCCACATCCATTGAAGAAGAAAAATGAACAATTGTATATATAAATAGAAAATTAAAGATGATAGATGGCCATTTTGATGAGGGGGGATGGGTGGGAGGGTTTTTCTTTCATATTTTCATTGGAGAAATGGACGCATTAGCATAATTTAGTGTAACTACCAAAACTGACTATATTTTTCCAAATGGAGTAGAGGAACCAAGGACTCCATTGTTACCTAAGTTGATGCGACCTGAATAAATATATTGTTGAAAAACAAACACAAAGGGTGCAGAGTTCTACCAATAGGTACCTCAAAACAGGTTCCTCACAACCCAAAAAACCTTTTAGATGTGCCACCCAGAACACCACAGCCACCGCCAGTCATTCAGGGTTAAGGCTCTGACTCTGGGATGGATCCGCTCATTCCCTTTGTCGGGAGGGCAAACGGTTGCCATTCTCTCTTTTTCGTCAACATCAAAATTAGTCATCTGGGGTGTGCCCCAGTACCCTTGACCCTCGGTCGTATTCTTTATGGTCTGTCATTCACATCCTCTTTCCTATTGGCAATGCACACCATATTAGGATTTTAAGAATGCAGATGACTAATATCCCTCTTCAGCGGGGTGTGGAGAGGGGTCAGGCGGACATAGATTACAGATTAAAATCTTATATATGCATGGTCAAAATCTGAGTGTCTGCAGTTTTCTTAAAAAACTATCCCAGTAAAGTCATTTCTATGGTGTCACCCGACCCCCCACACTTTTTCTGTGTTTTGTGTTGCGGGTTTGCTGAGTGCACGTGTACACACTGCTCTTACTCCACATTCCTGCATGGGCTGCAATTTACCCATAATGTGGAGAAGACCCCTGCAACCCCTCCCTCTCCTACCTACTCCCCGACGCTCTGCATCACTATACATGTGGAGGGAAACGCCACAACCACTCTCCCCTCACCTGCCCGAAATGGTGCAACTTGCGCTACAACCAGTGCTTAATTTGGGGGGGTGTTTGTCAGTGCTCAGCCCTGGCACTTATTTCTGAGCCCTTGCACTTATTGTCTAAGACTCTGTTCAACCATGATATCGTTTTTTGGCAACTTTATTATTTTAACTTTCAGTCACCTAACAAGCATCTATAAAATCAGAACAAAATGTTAACAAGGATTGTGTTTAAAGACACGCTTGAACATTTGACTTACATCAAGACACAACAAATACATTATTTTATGTTATGCTGATTGAAATGTGTGCATCACCCATCTGTCATAGTTAGTTCATGCACCAACCCCAATAAACCAGTGAGAGTTGCAGCTGTAACTCCATACAAATTGACACTTAGGGGAGTAGCCATGGATGGTGGCAACAGTGAGTGAGAAGCTACCTGTCCCGATGTGTCATGGGTGCGCTAGAAAATATTTGAGCCCTGGCACTTATTTTTTCACAAATTAAGCACTGGCTACAACTCCTCAGTGTTCCTTACGCAGTTTACCCTCTGCTATTACTCCTTACTTGGCTCTAGTTGCCACATGCCTTGCATGCACTCCACAACCAACCGCACTTCCTGGTGGATGCTTCCACTGCGTTAAACCTGACATACACTGAAAATGCACACTTCCCATGCAGGAAAAGGGTCACCTCAGAAAAGCCCTTGCATGAAAACGGGGCACTTCCATAAAATCTGAAAGCTTAGTATGAAACATCCGAACCCAATTTGGTATTCCATTTTCTAGACTAAACCATGGGCACCTTGCCCATACTTGTATCTCCAGTCAGCAATTTAGGGACCGTCGTTAATTGTAATATATCTTTTGGTCAGGTCAGCCACCAGTTCTTGCATTTATCGGCAAGACCCTCAGAAGAATTTGACATTTCTTGTCTTTGCCGCATCATGTCTAGGATTTGAATGCCTTCTTCTTGTCCCGACTAGGTTATGGCAAGAGCATCCATCTAGGATCCCCAAACAAACCTATACTCGACCCAAGAGAGTCTAGAAATCTGATGCCTGGCTATTCTGTACAATTTAAGAAACACATTTACACTTAGTTTGTCCAAGACCGGACCATTCTCCCACAATGCACTGGCCATCACTATAAGGCTCCTAGCAGGCCTCAGGAACTTTCAGTAAGCCAGGTGCAGGCCATTGCACCCAGGGAAGCCTTGGGTCAAAGACTATCCTCGTTGAGGAGTGTTGTTAATCCTGCCAGCTTTCTGCCTATACAACATCAAAGGTTGTCACCACTACACTCTGCTGGGAACTGGCAGAACTCATCACATCCTATTTTCTCCCTCCTAAACTGGGATGAGGTACGTGAGAAGGTTAAGCGAGATCCTGTGTGGCCTCGTTCTGCTTGTAATGGGAACGTCCCATCGAACCGTCACTGGATTTTTGAGTTAGGTGATCCAGTTCATTGCTTTTGTCCCATAGCAGATAAGACTATGACCCCTCATCTTGCCTGAAGAGTTGGCTGGACCGCTTGGGCAGCACTTTGCTGGTCCTTCAGACTCCCAATATAATAGCCCATCAAACAATCACAGTAACTGATTATTTACAGCCTGAAGTTATGCCATGGTCCAAGGGGGCAAGCACTTATAAAGGGCAGCATATAGTACACTATAAAAAACTTAAATAAATACTGGAATCTTGTCTTTCCTCACTGACCTAAGAAGCTCAATTGGATACAGCGTACCCCTTTCTGCACAACCAGCAAAGCCTACTTTGCCAATAGACTGTTTATACTCATTCAGCAATTCCCTCATTAGTGCCCCATGTTTTCCCTTTGCTCTGCCATCAGCTTCCAATTTAAGGTTCTACAATGGCATACGTCATGTCTCAACATGGCAGAGTATTCTCCATTCAAGATGCATGGCCCTGTGTTACGCTTTTGGTCAATTTAAGAAATGCAGATTTGCTTCAGGAGAGCCATTGATACACGGTGTATCCTTACACTGTGATTTTAACGCTCATGGACTATTCATATAGCATTAGAGCACATGGGGGGTCACTATGAGTTTGGTGGTAGTTCGACATTAATACTACCACCAAACGGAATTACTGTTACTGCCACTTGGTCCGCAGATAACAAGCAGTGGAAAGTGGTGTAAGTCTCTATTTCTTTGGAGTCCCTTGGACTCCATGGGGATTTCAGCTGAATTATCACCAGCAGCAATTCTGGTGATTTTGCCAATATTTCAAAGGTAAGGCGGCAGATTTACCTCCAGCCTTTTGCTAAAGGACAATCGTCCACCTTACCGCCAAACTTGTAGTAAGGCGATGCAGTTATGCAGCAGTAACATAATTATCACCATGTTGCCTCTGTGTTTTATTTGCCCAGAGGCTCGAAACCCAAAGTATTGTGTGCTCGGTGACCTTTGCCCTTGTTAGAAGCAGTGGCGTACTGAGAATGGGGGCCCAGGGGAGGGTAATCTGCTCCCCAGAAGCTCTTTTGCGGGCCTAACCAGGACATTTGTCAGTGGGACACCTCTCCCTCCCATTTGGTATTTCAATGAGGGTGACCAATCGCAAAGGTGTCCCGCTGGCAGGACAATGTGCGCTGAGCAATTCCTGCTCAGCATGCTCATTGTCCTGGCAGCAGGGAACCTTACCCTAACGGGAGAGGTATCCCGCTGCCAGGACAATGTCCCAAGGAGCTCTAGGCAGCAGAGGGGCTCTCACGTTGCTCTGTGTCAACACAGCATTTCATTTTGAGCCTTTAGGCACTGATGGGAGGATAGGACTATTAGCAGGGACTTTTGCCCCTTTAGAAATGGAAATGGGAGGGAGTAATCAGAAGTGAGAAGGGTGCTTAATTCTGCAGGCTTTATGAAATAATGACTATGGCTTTAAAACCCACATTAATCTGCATGATGGGCTCACATTAATCTACATGATGCTATTGTGTTTTTGCATGCAGTATGGGGAGAATAAAACGAAAGCCATAATCTTATTACTCAACATATTTCTATGACAATGTATATAGGGCCTGATTCATGGGAATGTTTGCAGAAATCCTGCATGGGTCGCGCGCCGAGGAGGACACTGTGCGAAGAATAAAAAATGTGAGCCCTGTGTATTCATGGAAATTACTGCACAAAGCAACCGTATTCGCAAGTATCGCCTGGAATGCCCATGACACGCCCCCACGCATAGCATAAACAGACAGAACAACTACCTTTGTGGCATTCCCCCGGGTGTGAATACACACACCCTACAAACAGTGCCTGGGGTCTCTCACAAGCAGGCCTGCATCTTGGGCATCTGTCGCAGGGACCCCCGTAACTGTTGCCGGCACCCGGACAACATGCGTATGAAAATCCGTAACTCACTTTAAACTCGGAAAATCTGCGTGCAAACCCTGGTAAACCATTCCTGCACCCTGCAACGATGCGTACACCCACCCCTAAATTTGATCAAAACCCCGGTTGTGTACATGCGCCCCTAAATCTGCCATTTATATGTCGAGAGGCTGCGCGGGTGGTTCCATGAATAAGTGTTGTTTGGTGCAAATGTGGGTGTGCGAGGGACTGCCTGCAGGCCATCTCTCGTAACTTCCATTTATTTGCATGTTCTTCCCCATTTACTGTGTTTCGCCACATTCTCAGCCCTCTACGCAAGTCATGCCAACGTTCTGCGTGGTGTCTTGCACAAGGCGATCGATGACTCGCAGAGACGTGCCGAGCCTGCGTGACCTCCACGTAAGTCCTGATAAAGTCCTGCAGATTTGATTTCATGAATTGACTAAGGGGATTTTGCACGCAGTTAGGCGCGCAAGTTCCCTATTTCCCGTGCAAATAATTCCATGAATCGGCCCCAAAGTATATTGTTAGTTTACTATGAAAGGCTAGTTTATTATGTAATGGGGTTTGCTTCCAAGGCATTGCTATAAATAAAGTATTATTTACCCACATGAAATGCAAAGCAAAACCTTATAAATACCTATATTAAATAAACCTGGGAAGATGTGCTCAGTTAATTAAATTGTCCACATCCCGGTTTCACAATTTAACCAAAGTGTGTAATCCTGGGCATATCATTAAATGGCACTGTGTCTTATCTGCATCTCTGTAAGTGATTCTTTTCATAGTTTATGTTAATATATCATGCTGTTATTTTTTTTAAAAAAAGCCTAATGACTATAGAGTTGCTCCAGATATAATAATAGTGCAATTTGGGTAATGTGCACCACAGTTCTTTGCTCTTGGCTTACTTATGGCAACTTATTCTAAACTCACATCTATGGCGCCTCCAAGTATCAAAGACTGATGATGCTCCTTGATATGTCCTTTTCAGTGAAGCCATTTCTGTTGGTGTAAGCCATATGCAAAATAGGAGGTTGGCATGTATTTTCCACCAGAGCGCCTGGACAGAGCTCTAATAGATGAGTTTCCTGCATCTGTAATGATTCTGCAGTTTTATTTTTTGTATTATGTGTTAAATGCCATCTGCAGCTAATGTTACCAAAAAAGTAGATTGGGGCAGAAGTGAGCAGTTTGGGGGCGTGAATGAGACCATATGGAATTGCACGCATTGCATTTGGGGAGAAAAGTAGCACTTTTATTGTGGCGTCCCTCCTCCCACTCTTGCAATGCTGGATACTCCCCTGGTTAGAAGCCATCGACATAGGCTCGGGACCACTAACTTGGAGAGGCGGTCACCTACCACACAAAGGGCCCTAAATTGCGGACTCTAAGGCCTGATTCATAGAAATGTGCGCAGAAATCCTCCAAGGGCACTGCGCCGAGAAGGACACTGCGCGATCCTGCACGCTGGAAGAAAAAATGTGCGCCCCGTGTATTCATGGAATTTACAGCGCAAAGTAACTGTATTCGCAAGTCGCGCCTGGAATGCCCCTGACACGCCCACACGCAAAGCATAAACAGTCAGATCAGCCACCTTTGTGCTCTCCACCAGGCATGTATACACACACCATTCAAACAGTGTGGGGGGTCTGCCGTAAGCAGGCCTGCAACTCTGGGACCTAGCGATGTCCGCCGTAACTATATGCGGAACCCCGACAACATGCGTATAAAAAAATCATAACTCAGCAATAACTTGGGAAATCTGTGTGCGAACCCCCGTTAGAACGTTCTTGCACCCCGCTACACTGCTTACGCGTACCCCTAACATCAGAACCCCGACTGAGTACACGGACCCCGAAATCCAACATGCACCCCACCTGTGCGCTGCAAATCCTACGCGCAAGTGTGCTTACGTCTGCCTTCGAGTGGCCGATCGCATGAAAGACTTGCGTGACCATTTCCCAGCTGAGATGTTGCACGATCGAATCCATGAATATATCTTGTGCTGCGTAATTGTGGCCGTGCGAGGGACAGCCTACATGCCGTCCCTCGGAACGCCCACTTTTTTGCAAGTTCTTCCCCATTTTTGGTGTTCCGCCCCCTTCCCAGCCCTCTGCACAAGCCATGCCCACGCTCTGCTTGGAGTCTCATGCAAGGGACTCCATGGCTCGCACAGACGTGCCGAGCCAGCACAAACTCCACACAAGTCCAGGAAAAGTAGTGCACACCCGATTCCATGACTCGATGAAGGAAGATTTGCGGGCAGTTGCGCTTGAAGGACCCCATTTTCAGCGCAGATAATTCCATGAATTGGGCCCTAATAGTTCACTACATTATAACATAACAATACAAACACTGTGCACGAACCCGCAGAAACCTCAACAATGCGCTTACACATTCTTTGTATGTTGTACACATGGAACGCTGCTGTGTGACAACCTTAAGGGAGGTCTAAAGGAAAAGGCACCTTGCTTTTAGAGAGGAGTATGGCAATTCATATCAAACAGGACCTGCGCAGCTAACGGCTGCTTAGACTTTCACGGTTTGCCCAATCAGTTGCCTGTCCGGGAGCATCTTCAAAGCTATGCGCGCCGCTGCGCAGGCCCGGCGCCCCTGATTGGCTGCTGACAGGTTCCAACAGGTGCGCGCCTCACAGCGGCTTCGCCAGACAGATCGGACTGACGCAGACCGGGTGCTTTTAGAGCCTGGCTTGGCGGCAACAGTCCAACATCCCGCGGCCTTCATCCCAATACTTATGTGGCTAATCATGTTTACTACTCCGAAGTTTTAAATTGGTCTGGTGAGAGATCCTTCCGCGCGGTTTGTGGTCCACACGTTTGCACCTATGAATACAAGATTCTTAATTATGATTTCAAAAGGGGTTAAAAAAAACTTTGCTCCTCCGTACCCCGCCCCCCCCACAAAGATGTTCTCCCCATGTTACCTTCCTTTAAACCTGATGTGCTATGATGAGACAGTCCGTTCAGCAGAGCCCAGCACTTGTCTACCATTGGAGCTTTGACAAAGTCTCCCGTAATAGAGGGAGACTCTATGCAGGCTTCTAAAGAAGCAGGCTGAACTTTAAATATAAGTGTAACCACTACAAGGATCAGCACTTTAGTAGAAGAGGTGGGCATCTTGATAGTGCGAAACCCATTTTGTAAATCCGATCCACGAGTCATTAGCTCATTAGTATATGGTTTCACTGCAATCATTTACGAAGTTTGGGCTGCCAAGCTCAACACAGGGCGTTAATAAAGTATAATGGCCTTCCATGGTCCCCGACTGGAGAATCAATATTACAAAGATAGCTCTGTGTGAAACGCTGACAATGGAGTTTAATGAATGGGTTGGAGACAAAGATAAGACATTGCTGAACAGGCCACGATCAAAGGAGTAAAGCCACAGAGAGGTCACACAACATTGCAAGTTACAGCCTTGACAGACACGAGCCTTGCAATGCCACATTACCGGGAGCCGAGGAGATAATCCAGCTCAGAGCTGGAGCAGGGAAGGCAGTATCCGGGATTCTGGAGGAGGGCAACGAACATCAGGCGTGGGTAGTTATCAACCATCCAAGACGGGTTTAGCGAATAAGCAGCACGAGTACGTGTAGACTCCCCAGCCGTGCACAGAGCATAGCACACTGAAGCGGCTGAAACATAAGAAAACCATGCAAAGCGCTATGAACGTAAAAGAGGTTAGAGGGAAATACATCCCTGGGCATGCTGAGGCCATAGAGGAATGGGGGAGGACTCAAAACACACATTCTGCAAACGACCCCCTCCCTCTGCCCCCATAGAGACGGATAGCCTTGGCAGCCTGGCAGACAGTTGCACCCCGGGATGTGCACTCAAGGTTACACTGCTCAGCAGGGCTCAGCTTTCGGCTGGGATGCGGCTCAGCCTCTCTGTCAAAGATGCAGAGTTAGCCTGGTGGGGGGGGGAGGGGGTTCCCGGGCAGTCTCGGGCTCTGGCAGGCGGGGCAGTACCTGGGGGTGTGCGCGCAGAGCTTCCCGCGGGTCCTGCACTCCTGCATGCCGTCCAGGGCTCTGGCAGCCTGAGCTCCTGCGTGCAGACTGCGGCTCCCTCCAGCCGGCAGCGCTACTGGCCGCTGCTCCATTAAGGAGCTTCCAGCCTCCAGGATGACGGCATCCAGCTGCCCGACCTGCCAGGACTGCAAGGGAGCGTCTGCAAAGAGCAGCCTCGCCCTCGGGGGAGGAAAAGGGCGGCCGGGAACGACACGAGAAGGGGGACACGCAAGGAGAGACGCAGCAGGACTGGGGAGCTCTCAGGGCGTGGGGCAGCAGCACAGGAGGAGGAGGGGGCACCAGTAAAGAGGAGCCGAAGCAGAAGATACCACGAGTAACAGCAGGACAGAAGAGCATGGCAGCACAGGCGATATGGGACACCGGTACAGTGAAGCATGGCAGTGAGAGGGACAGCAGGGCCGTATAGCACGGCAAGAAGAAGGAAGCCAGCATAGCACCATAGGGTGGGAGACAGCAAGCCCACATCAGCACAGAAGAGTGCGCCAAGGAGAGAGGCAGACAGAACAGCCCGGGCGAGGGAGTGCAGATCAAGTAGTTGAGCACAGGAGAGGGGGCAATGAGTGGAACAGTGGCGCAGGAGAGAGAAGCAATCTCCGGGGCAGCAGCACAGCACAGGAGAATATGCCAAGGAAAGGAGCAGCTTGGGCAGCAGAGGTGGAGCACAGCAAGAAGTAGGCTCAGCAGCAATGGAAGAGGATGGCAATGAAAGTGCCAGTCCAACAGGACAGGGAGACCACAGTATGGATGGGCACAGCAATGAGTGTGACAGTAGTAGTACAGAAGAGCACAGCCAGGGAAGGACAACATCACATGACAATATGCCAAGAGAGGATCAGCCTGAACAACAAAGTAGAGCACAGCAAGAGGAGTGATCAACAGTACAGTAAGAGCACGGCAAGGAAAGAGCCAGCAGGACAGCACAGGAAGAGCACGGCAAGGAAAGGTCCAGCAGAACAGCACAGGAAGAGCACAGCAAGGAAAGGGCCAGCAAAGCAGCACGGGAAGAGCACAGGATCAATGGGGACAGAAGTATATGAGGGAACAGCAATGAGTGCGGCAGGAGAGAGCACTACACATTGAACGATAGCAGCACAGGAGACATGGCAAAGAAACAGATGCTAGATAATGAGAGGGATAACAAGCATGGGCTAGTGAAGCACAGAAGAGAACAGGGAGGAGAGAGAAAGCCTGGAGAGCACACGCAAGGGGGAGGCACAGTAAGAACAGGGAAAGGGCTGCAATGAGTGGGAGAACAGCACAGGGTAGAGCCACAGCAGCTGAGACAGCAGAAAACCTCAACAAGAGAAACCGTCGCACAGAAGAGTACAGGAAAGAAAGGAGCTCCCTGAAAGCACAAGGAGAGCAAACAAGAAGAGGGACCATTGTACAGGAGCGCATAGCAATGAGAGGGGCTGCAGCACAGGAGCTCAGCAAGGGACGCCAGCACAGAAGAGCATGGCAAGGAGACAGGCAGCAACACAGGAGACAAGGGCATCCCTCCCTACCACCCAGAACACAAGCCCCATACCTGGAAACCTGACCCCAACACCAAGATTGCGAGCCCCATACTTGACATCCTGCCGCCCAACAAACACAAATCCTATATCTGGCACCCTGCCTCCACCACACAAAGCACAAGCCCTATACCTAGCATCCTTCCCCCACCACCAAGATTGCAAGCCCCATACCTGGCATTATTATTTTATTTATTTATTTTATTTTGCATTTTTAAAGCGCTCACACAGGCACTGTTACAGGAATTGTTTGTTTTTTAGTTTCATAATTGTTTTTTTGTTGTTGTCTTAGTTGCGTATTTATAACGTGCTTAAATACCAAGATGTTTCTAAGCGCGGACCCGGGGATCGAACCTGTGTTGCTTCGTGTCGTCTTGCTCCCAAGGCGTGCACGTTGCCACTGAGCTATCCTCCCGGGACATCCTGCCCCCCCCCCCCCAATGCCCATAGCACAAGTCCTAACTGGCATCCTGCCCCCAGCTCAAAGCACAAGCTCTACACCTGGCATCCTGGGACCTTCCCTCACCACCCAGAGCATACGTCCCACACCTGGCATCCTGCCCCCCAACACCCATAGCACAAGTCCTGTACCTGGCACCCTGCCCCCCAACACTCAAAGCACAATTCCTATACCTGGCATCCGGCACCCTCTGACCCAAAACACAAGCTCTATACCGGGCATCCTGCGACCTGCCCCCATCACCCAGAGCACAAGTCCTATATCTGACATCCTGCCACCTGCCCCACCACCCAATAACATTAGTCCCATGCTTGGCATCCTGCCTCCCCACCCCCCACCGACACACAGAGCACAAGCCCAATACATGGCATCCTGCCCTCACCACCAAGATTGCAAGCCCCATGCCTGGCATCCTGCCCCCAACACCCAGAACACAAGCCCTATACCTGGCACACTGCCCCCTCACACCCAAAGCATAAGCCCCATACATGGCATTCTGCCCCCACCACCCAGAGCACAAGCCCTATATTTGGCACCCTGCCTCCCACCACCCAGAGCACAAGCCCTGTACATGGCATCCTGTCCCCCACCCTACCCAAGCACACGCTCCATACCTGGCATCTTGCCCCTTCCACACTAAGCACAAGCTCCATACTTGGCATCCTGTCCCTCACTACCCAAGGCACAAGCCCTATACCTGGCCCCTGCCTCTCACTCCCCACATCAGAAGCCCCACACCATCCAGGCCATGGCAAGACCCCCCCCAAACCTGCCACTTCGAACGGCGGGGGTCAGCGCTGGTTGAACGCCTCATGATGTTGGTCCCAAGGTGTCAGACCAGAAGGGCATTCCCCTTCTGTTCTGTGCTTGCTTTCTCCATAGAGAGGCCGCCAGCACAGCAACCCAGGCCCACACCTGCCGCCTGGGGGGAAGGAGGGCACAAGGGGAGGCACAACATTCTCTAGCAGAGGCAGGTGCCCCCTGGCTCTACCTTGGAGACACCACTGACAGCAGTACAGGAGGGAATGTCAGTGAGAGTGGCAGCTGCAAAACAGAGAATGACAAGGAGTGGGCAACAGCACAGGAAATAATGTCAAGGAGAGTGGCAGCAGTACAGGAGAGAATTTCAAGAAGAAAGGCCATAGGACAGGAGTGCATGGCACGGACATGGGCTTAAGCATAGGAGAGCACAGCTCAGCGAGGGACGTCATCACAGGAGAACATGTTTAGAAGACAGGCAGCCAGAAGAGAACAGCTAGGAGTCAGACAACAGCACAGTAGAGCATGGCAAGGAGAGGGTCAGTAGCATGGGAGAGCACGGCAAGGAGAGGGGCATCCCGATGAGCACAGCTTGGAGACAGTACAGGAGAGTATGTCAATGATAGGAGCACAGGTGAGAAGCCCAGGGAGAGTGGCAGCAGCACAGGAGATCACAGCTCAGCTAGGGATGCCAGCAGAAGAGAACAAAGCAAGGAGAGGGTCAGCAGCACAGGAAAGAAGGTCAATGAGAGGGCTAGAAGTGTAGGCGAGCATAGCAAGAAGAGGGGCTGGAGCAGAGGAGACCACAGCTCAGAAAGGGAGAACCGTACAGGCGAGCATGACAAGGAGACAGAAAGCCAGAAGAGCACAGCTAGCATACAACTGTACAGGAGAGCACCACAATGGGATGGGCCGCAGCACAGGAGAGAATAGTAAGGAGCAGGGCTGCATAACTGGAGAAAATGACAAGGAGAGCGGCTGCATCACAATATAAAATGGTAAGGAGAGGGCGGCAGGGCAGGAGATAATGTCAAGGAGAGTGGCAGCACCGTAGGATCGAAAGGAACAAATAGGGGTGGCAGCACAGAACATCACAAGGAGATAGACAACAGTACTGGAGAGCACAGCAATGATAGGGGCAGCAACACAAGAGGGAATGATAAGGTGTAGCAAAGTGTCAGGAACACAGGAGACAGTATCATGGAGAGGGACTATACAACAGGACCACCTGGCAAGGAAAGGGACTGCAGCACAGGAGATCACAGCTCAGCGAAGGGCACCAGCAGAGGAGAGTATGACACGAGGGGCAGCAACACTGGAAAGAAGCACACAGAAAGGGGCAGCAGCACAGGCAAGCACAGCTCAGCAAAGGACGGAGTACAGGAGAGCATGGCAAGGAAACAGGCAGTGCGAAGAGCAGAGGTAGGAGGAAGATATCAGTACAGGAGAGTGCCACAATGAGTTTAGCAGCACATATGAGAGAATGGTAAAGAGAGGGGCTGCAGAACAGGAAAGAAAGACACAGAGAGGGGCAGCAGCACAGCAGATCATGTTAAGGAGAAGGGCCTTATGACAGGAGTGCATGGCAAGGAGAGGGGCTGCAGCACAGCAGATCACAGTGCAGCGAGGGACTCCAGCCAAGTAGAGCATGGCAAGGAGTGGGGCAGTAGCACAGGAAAGAAAAGCAAGGGGACAGTGAAGCATCACAGGAAGGCACAGCCCAGCAAGGGATGTCAGCACAGGAGACCAGGACAAGGAAACAGGCAACCCGCAGAGCACAGTCAGGAGACAGACAACTGTGTAGGAGAGCACAACATTGAGAGGGGCAGCACCACAGGAGGGAATGTCAAGGCATGGGGTGCACCACAGGAATGAATGGCAAGGAGTGGGCGTCTGCACAGGAGAGAATGTCAAGAGGAGAGGTATCCTGAGGAGCACAGGCTGGAGCCAGGCAGCAGTAGACGAGAGCATATCAACGAGAGGGGCAGCAGCACAGGAGATCTAGCATAGACGAGTTCATAGTCATTTTTTCGAATTCAAAAATGTCGAAAGTCATTTTTTCGAAAAAATAATGTCGAAAAAAAAAAGTTGAATTTTTTTTTAATACATTTTTTATTTGAAATGGGGGGTGGTTCCCCCCAACCCCCTTTTTTAATGTTTTTACTTTGTTTTACCCATTTTTTATTATCCCCGGACCCCAAAATAAATATATAATTTAAAAAAAAGGAATTCGACTTTTTTTTCGACATTATTTTTTCGAAAAAATTGTCTTTCGACATTTTTTTTTAAAAAAATGACTGACCACCGCAAGAGATGGGTGCGCATCAGGGAGCACGTCAATGAGACCCCAGAGCAGCTCAGCAACCCCCAAACACCTCACACCCAGTATTATGTACTTAATTGCTACTCTTGTACAGTGATCCGTTGTTTGTGAGCTAAGTTTGGCTATAGTAATCTCTTTACGTGTATACATATATATACACAAACGATTAGAGGGACCGTAGCACAAGTGCCTTGTAAGAAGAAGCACAACAGCACGAGGAGTATGTACAGAGTAATCTGCTGCAGAAAAGAGCACTCCAACCAAAAAAGTGATGGGTGGAAGGTTTTGCATTAATCCGAACCACTGGCTCTGCTCTGGCTAACCTTCCGGACCACCGTTCTTTAGCCAGTCTGTGCCATTTCAAAAGGGGTCAAGCCATATGCAAATCAGTCAGGTACTGCCACCAATGGGAGCAGACCAGCCCGAACTGCTAGGCCAGGTCCCCTTCGCACGAAAACACAAGCAATCCCAGACATGTTTCAGCTTTGCAAAAAAGAGCACAGAACTACAAGCGGAAAGTAGCAAAAAAAGCACGGGAAAAGTGGCACAACGTGAGCAGCACACGGGAATATAGCAAAGAGAAGGCACCAATACAGGTGATCAAGTCTAGGAGAGTGAGAGAGTGAACAAGGCAGAGAAGAGCATATCAAAGGGAAAGAAAGCAGCACAGGAGAGCACAAAAATGAGCGAACAAAACCACAAGAGAGCATGACAAGGCACATGCATAGGGGAACAAAGCAAATAAGCGAAGAAGTGGGCGTGCAGCAGCACAGGAGAGCATGACAATAGGAAAACAAAATCACAAGAGAGCATTACAAGGACGTGAAAAAAGAAGCAGAGAGGAGCAAAGCAGCAGAGGGGAGCATGTCAATTAGAAGGGTAGCAGCACAGGAGAGAACAACAATGAGAGAAGAACAGCCACAAGAGAGCATGATAAGGACATGAACAGAGGAGCACTGCAAACAAGTCTACAGCAACATAGGAGACCATGTTAATGGGGGCTCCATGTCATTTCATCGCGGGATGTTTTTAAGCTGGCGTTTCTTCTGCAGATTTTTTAATGAAAAAAAACTGAATTTTATAATTTTTTTATTTTTGGGGGGTTCCCCTCCAACCCCAATCCCCTTTAATTTTGTTGCTATTCTCGAACACCCACACCCCATATCTATGTATTTTCTAACCCCCCTAAAAATTCAATGAGTGTTTTTCATTAAAAAATCCACTATAAAACCCCCACGAAAAAACATCCCATGATGAAAGGTCGTTGTACCGGTAATGGGATGGGTAGCAAATTAGGGGAGCATGACAGATACTAGGGCAGCGGCAGAGGAGAGCACAGCAAGGAAAAAGGAGTACAGGAGAACATGACAAAGACAGGGACAACATTACAAGAAGACCAAGAAGACACTGCAATGGGGAGTACAGGGAACAGCAGTACAAGAGAGCATGCATAAGAAGCAGGGGGCAATAGTGTAACAGAGGGAGGGGACAGCATAAGAGGGGAGCACAGCAAGGTAATAGCAAAACACGATTACACTGCAAAGCGAGGGGCAGCAGTACAAGAAGGCGCTGCAAAGGGGTACAGCAGTACAGGGGGCATGACAAAGAAGGGGGCTTTAGTGTAACGATGGGAGGGGGCAGCATAAGAAGAGAGCAACAACCAACACAAAGAGGGCCCTTTGCATAACAATTCAATATATCAACGGGCCGCAGGCAGTATACAAAGTAATTTATTTAAGGCAAAGTTTGTAAATCTTCATAAAAATGTTTCAACACATGACAACGTAATAAGACAAGCAATACATATTCATGCAAACTGTGTATTGCAAAACTCTTATCTCTACATACATAACCCATGCCTCAGTCATACCTTAACAGCACTCAATACATCCAAACAAGATAAAGTACAATTGAGAAACACAAGAAAAACAAAGAAGGTGACAGTAGCTACTCCCGTCTCTTCCTGGCTCAAGGCCAAATGGGAAACCAAAGACCTCCATCCCTGCGGTGAAGGAATCACCCTTCGGGCACGCTAGTTCACGGATGACAAAATATTTCAATGATTAGGTCAATTGGTGCAGACCAACTCGAGTTTTGGCTTGGAGGTCACTATCATTTCAAAAAGGTCTGCCTTCATCAGGGCCAGAGAACACAGCTTCTTGTAGGGGAAGTTCTGATAAGAAAGGAACTACATATACAAAAAAAACCTCAAAAAGCGTATGGATATTCTACATCATGCTGTTGCTATATACCCGTATCCCCCCTCCTGTTGCTCTAAACCCAGCCCCCTGTCTCTATATGTCTGTGTGTCGCTCTGTTCCCTGCCATCCTGTTCACGTGCCTGGTCTCGGGCGCTTTAAAGATAACCATCATATCACATCATTACGCGTACTCTCTACTATACACCATCATTCAACTAGAACACAGCTATACCCCTGATTAGTTCGGCCTACCTGTTCACATACGAATACGACCCCACTATCACCCCTAATAAAACGCAGCTAGCCGAGCGCATTCCGGCCCAGTTGCTCACATATGCATCCTTCAGGCCTAACGCAGCCACAGCCCAGTCTGGGTGTCCACCCCCCAGACTGCACACATCCAACTGATATCTTCAGCACCACACCTAACGCTAGGATGCAGCTACCATCCAGAAATTACATCAGCTGCACACATATCTGGTGCACCCACGCATCCCATGACACTATCTCTCCCTATTGACCAGAACTACAGTTCCAGAGGGCGTTCAACCTACCAGCGCTTTGAGGTCATACCAATGATATATAGAGCGCTTTATAAATGGCAAGTAACATAACATAACATAACATCATAGTGCATGTGCATGCAGGTTTTTTTCTGCTTGCTGAGCCTGCAAGTACGCTATTTAGATAAAACCACACAAAACATGTGACTGTGTGAACTGTCCAGTGCGCGCCACCGCCCACCCACAGAGGTGAACCCCAGCTCGGGACCATGCACCCCAAGCTCCACCGCTGGTGCTCCTTTCAAGATGGAATAAAGTGAGGTGAATTAAGGCAAAAGAGCAGTTTGTGAGTGCCATTCTTACGGGACTCAGAAACTGTCCAACTCACACACACGTCCTAGTCTGCTTGCTGGATCAGGTAAAAGCAATTGTTAACAACGACCTATGTGAGGAAATAAGAGGCATTATATAACAGCCTACGCGACCTCAAGGTGTATACCGCGTTGATAAAATTGTCTTACCTTAGACAAAGGGGCTCGTAAGTACCCTCTATTATCGAATTTTACATCGACATCCTAATCTACTACACTGTTGTTGAACAGGAACGTCATTTCACCAAAATGCCAGGGGTAGCGGAAGTGACATAACACGATCCTTGACCTCTGATGACATCACAAGAAGTGATGTCATTTGACTCCACCCCGAAGTGACATCACGGGAAGCGATAGCACACAACCTTTCAGCCCTTGACAAAACAGGAAGTGGCATCACATAGCATTGTTTTTAAGTACAATACGAAAAATATGGTCACGATATAACTGTAAAGTGATATATATATCATACAAGAATGGATCACCATATGTATCGTTAAAATCAGCGCGCATAGGCCCATATTACCAAATGACTGTCAATTCAAGCAGACGTCGAAGGCCATATGGTAATGATGTGTCCTATGGGACTCTATGGGAGTGGGGACATGGAAGCACCAGCACCGTTGCTAACGGTGCCAGTGATTGTATGAAGGGTTTGCCTACCGTGACCCCTGCGCCCGGCAGGGTCAGACCTGTCATGCACAGAGGCCATGGCAGGCAACCACGTAGTTTGCTGGTCCAGAAGCAAGGGTGCCGGTGAGCTTAGAATGAGTCCCAGTGCCTTGACCCTGTCCCAATGTCCTGTTTTCTCTCTCCTTGGTCAAAACATGTGGTCAGAGGAGGTTTGAAGATAGAGGTTATGAAAAACTTGATTTCAGTTGGACCACCATTGTTGCAACTCCCTCAACCAGTAGGAACAAACCCCATTGACTTCAAAGGCAAGTGACAAGTTACTATAGCAACCAGTTACACTAGGTGTATAGACCCTGTCATTCACGAACAGTACCTCCTCATCACTTATCTAGGAATTAACTCCACCACCCATTCAACAGCACAGCTTCCACTCAGAACTATTCAACTATATATAGGCACCTCCAAAATACTTGGGGAACTAACAACAAAGTCCACAATGGAAAGAGAACTAAGGAGGCCCCAGCAATGACAAATCCCCCAGCATTAACCCAAGTTACCCTGAAACAAAAGAGCAAATCAGGAGATAGCAATAAGGGATGCCCACCAAACAAAAATTAAAAGCACAGGTTGTGGATTAAAAATGGCCATTGGACTTTTTAAAGACGTGTGTTATATATATATGCATATTCATTGATGAACGTACTGGTGAATCAAACGCTGTTAGAAATGTCAGTTGGTCATATGTACTGTTTTAAATATATTACAGTTAACCTTTAAGATAAACATGTTTAGGTTACTGTTAACTGTTAGGATACACGTTATGTAGCTTTTTAAGTGTGTACTTGTTTATCCCGTTGCTGTTCATCTGGCCAGTATCAGAACAAGTTGTTGTGTTACCTGGGAAACATGGAACCACCTGGGGTTCCAAGGCAGAGTGTTATAAGGCTTGGCGATGGTTCAGGTTGAGAGATGCAGTCTGGACAGGAGGCCCTTTTTATGTAAATAAATACTTACTACTTCAAGCTTGGGTTACCGCTGTACAAGGACACGTGTTTGAGATTAAATATGTTTCTGGCGAGGACAATGTAATTGCAGCTTTTCTATGCAGAAATTCTGTCTTCAGCAGTGATGAAGATGTGGAAGAACCAGTGCAGATGTGTTTTGGGTGCGTGAGGACACCATCCCACGGGATGAGTGGAATAACGACCTGAGGGAAGACCATGAATTGGCCAAAGTCAAGGAATTTATCTGCAGTAATTGGTCAGGTTGGTCAGCTGATATGGGGATATGGTGTTTTCCACAGAATGAGGGATGATTTAGGTATAGAGGATGGTCACATTGCACATGCTGGTCGTATTGTGCCCCCTGTGTGTGAGGGTACAGAAAGAATTGCTGTATTTGGCCTTGTAATAGGCATTTCTAAAACTAAAGGCAGGTTGAAGGCTGACTATTGTTGGCCAGTTTTAGATTATGAGGTAGTGGACATGATTAAGGAATGTTCAGTATGTGCAGCCTCTGATAAAGTTCTTAAAACCTACATACAACCATTTGAATTTCCCAAGCTTCGTGGGAATATGTGGCCTTAGACATTTTAGGTCCATTATGGTCGAGAGGTTGCGTCAACAAATATGTATTGTGTTGGTGAATTTATACTCAAAATGGATGGAATTGAAGTGTGTACTTGAAGCGGAATCTAAGGCATATTGTGTTTCAGAGTGATGAAATTCTAATGAATAATGGCGTTCAATTTACCTCCAGCATTATGAAGAATTTTCTTAAAAGCATGGGCGTGGAACATCATAAAACAAGCTTTCTTTCACCCTTCCACTAATGGTATTGTAGAAAGGTTTAACAGGATGCTTATGCAAGGTGTGCGTATGGCAAGCAGTTCTGGCCTGTGTTGGGAGGAATGCAGAGACAAGTTGGTGTTGCTTACAGATTGGCACCCAACTCAACTACAGGGCTAATTCCGTTTGAAATGTTGAGGAGAAGAAAGGCTGCCACTTCAGTGTGTCACCTATGGATGGGAAGAATGCGCTTTGTGGAGTGGGATGAGACAGCCCTGAGAGAGAGAATGATGATAAAAATGATGAAATGAAAAGAATACAAGATAATAAACATGGAGCTAGACTCACCAGAGTGGAAACTGGTGATCGGGTTTGGGTGCATAGACCATGTGGTGTGCTGAAAGGGGAAAGCAGAGAAAGTGAGAGTAGATGAAGCGTTGGATGATGCAGTGGTGCTGGAAGAAGGTCGCACTTGGAACTGATGTAGGATAGCAGTAAGGCCCATGGTGGATAAACATTAAAGGCAATGTATTTTTTAATGCACAACGAGGGAGGTGTGTTATATACATGCATATTAATTGACGGAAGTACTGGTGAATCAAACACTGTTAGAAATGCCAGTTGGTCATTATGTACTGTTTTAAAAATATTATACATTGTTAAGATACACATGTTTAGGTTGCTGTTAACTGTTAGGATAAACATGCTAGGCATGTGCAGCTTTTTAAATGTGTACTTGTTTATCCTGTTGCTATGTGTGTGGCAACCATCAGATCAACTTGTTGTAGTGTTACCTGGGAAACATGGAACCACTTGGGGCTCCAAGGTAGAGTGCGTTTAAGGCTTGGTGATGGTTCAGGTTGAGAGATGCAGTCTGGACAGGAGGCCCTCGTTATGTAAATACATACTTATTACTTCAAGCTTAGGTGGACTCCTGTGGACCCTTCATTACATCACTTCAATCACCCATCTGGAACTTATATCCTCCCTCCAAATGAGACTGTGGCAGACAAACATCTGATCACCCTGCCAATCACAGAGTCAGTAGCCAGTCCAAGCAATATGGAAGGGGCTGTCGTTTCCTCATTCAGGGAGGGAAGCAGAAGCAAAGGTAATTGCAGAAGGAGCTGAAGAGAAAGGACTGCAGCGACCGGGAGAGTCGGGAGGCCTGAGAAAGCAGAGATGCCTGGGAGCGCTCAGAGGTCTGAGAGTGCTTGCAGGCCTGCGAGCACTGATATGTCTGGGAGCACTGGGAGTCTCGGAGCGCTGAGTAGCCTGGGTGTGCTGAGAGGGCTGGGAGCGTTAAGAGGCACAGGAGCACTTAAAGGCCAGAGAGAGCTGTGTTTCCTGGACAAGATGAAAGTCCAGAGGCTCTTGAAAAGACAACTGCTTGATATCCCTTTTAGCTGGGAAGGCACTATATACCTTGATAGTAGAAGGGCACCCTACCCCTTGGTAGTTGGAAGGGCACTACATCCCTTAGGGAGGAGGGCACCATACACCTTACTGAGAGTGAAAGGGCACCATATCCCAGATTGAGAGAGATTCTGATTAAGAGAGTGAGAAGAGCACAATACCCAATACTGATATTTAGGTGATGAGTACTATGGGGCTCATTACAAGTATGGCATTGCGGGGAAAAATGGGTTGTAAGGGAATAACTGCCACTTTTCCCGCTCTGCCATACTGAGAGCATGGCCCTGGAGTGGGGGATTTACCTCCAATATCATGCTGAAGGTAAATCCTCCCACTTTCTGCCGAAAATTCTGAAAAATCGCTAGAATGACCACGCCGGTTATTCCAACTAATCCTCAATAGAGTCACATGGACGCCGAATTAATGGAGACTAACACCGCCATCACCACTTGTAATCCAGTGGTAAATCTGCCAGACCAAGTGGCAGTAACAGTAATTCTGTTGGGCGGTATGCTAGTGGATTTACCAGCATAATACCACCCAACTCGTAATGAGGCCCTATATCCCTTAGGGAGGGCTTGGCTTTACACCTGTAGAGAGGGAAGAAGTGGGCCAGGCACTATTCTCCAAAATTGTACTGCATAGTTCCCGGTCCAATGATCATGTGAAGGCAATTTGAGCAAAGAAGAAGCTGGGTGCTATAAGACAGTGGCTACGATCCTGAGAATGCGACAAGCTGGGCACTACATCCCTGTGACTGTGAGTTGAGCAAGGAAGTGGCCAGGTGATACATTCTGGTGACTGAGTTTGTTAAACCAAGAAGCGTGCAGGTTCATATTTCTCAGAGACACTGATTTTGAGAAAGAAGCATGCTGGGCACTGCTGGACTCATCATGAGTTTGGTAAAATCCTGTTTGAAATAGGGACAAACTAACACAATGCTACTGGGACTCTGCTCAGCTGATTCACTGAGGGATTATGACTGGTGATAATCCCCATTTCTTTGGAGTACATGGGACTTTTTTGCAGATTTACCATAAACCGTAATTCTGCTGCAGTGATTTTGAAGGTTTTTCTAGGTACATTGGAAGATTTACCCCCAGTAATCTGATGGGGGTAAGCCCCCCACTTCACTTCCAAACAGAGGCGTAGCCAGGATTTCTTAACAAGTGGGTCCTGAAGGGAATGTAGTTGGGCCCACCGCAGTGACATTAACACCTGTAAATGCCCACACAGCGCTACTCAGTGGGCATTTACAAATTATGGGTGGGCCTTGACCACTCAAGCCCTACCCTGTCTACACCTCTGCCTCCAAAGTCAGAATTCGGCAGAGTGGTAAAACTGGTGATAATTCCATTACCAACAACAAAAGTGAAAGTAAAAGAATGACCACCGGAAATGTTAGAGACTGCCTAACTAGTCATATGTTCTTACCTACCTGAGATAGTGCAGTAGATTAGACAACCTGATTGAGACCAGCGTCCCTATTAGATGAGGAACCCTAGCAACCTGTGGTTTAATTCATATGGACACTGTTTGGAATGTTCGGATAGAAGAATATCCCTTTGAATTGTAGTAAAGGCTCAGTCCCTAAAGACATACGCCTCAATCCCACCCAGAAAAAGCTGATAAAGACTTTAGAACACACTTCGCCGTCACCTGCCCTCTTCACCCCAGCATCCCGAATGCTAGTCACAACCTTAGTGCCTCTGGCCTCCTACATTTACTTATCAGTCTTCGGTGTTTCACCTGGCTCTGCCTGCCTCACCCAAGGTCTAACCAATCTAACCTACTTGAAGGTAGTAAATTCATCCATTATGACACAATCAGGCATTCCTACTTCGGGCCCACTCCTGCATCACCAGTGTACCACAGCTATTAGGAAGTCTAGACTACGATCCAGATTAACAAAACTTTATGAACCTACTACCAGATCATTGCCCCCAGTTAACCAGAAATCCAATTGCCTGATCAACCAAAAAATCACAAGGACCAACCTTATCTCCAATAAGCCACGCACTCATGCCACTTCCAAAACCCAACCCACATGTATACCGAGTAGAGCTCCCATCACCACCCCTAACCTTACAGGTGCCCTAATAAGCGCCAGATCATTGGTCGCTCACGCCACAGAGATATCTTACCTCATTCAGTCTGAAAAATATGGCTTCCTGGCAATCACTGAATCCTGTCTACATGCTGCTACAGGTCCTGCCCTTTCAATGGCTATTCCAATGGATATACCATCTAAAGAGCTGATAGAAATGAAGCACGTGGAGGAGGTATAGCCCTCATTGTCAAATCAAATCTCTCAATAAGACAAGTCACTCCCCTTAACATTAAATCATGTGAAAGTCTCACAGCTAAAATATCCATTAATAACTCCCGGACTCTCACTATCCATTTGATTTACAGACCCCCAGGTCCGAATGGAACATTTGAGGAGGATATTTCCACTATCCTCTCTAACAACTTCAAAAAACTCTTCACAAATTATCTTACTAGGGGACATTAATTTGGGCTTCAATGACCCCAAAGGCCTACAGGCCTTAAGGCCAACATTCTGACCAACCTTGACCTTACACAGAGAGTGCACCAGCCTACCCAAAATAAAGGGAGAACACTTGATTGGGTGGCAGACCACAATTGCAATGTTACTATCTCGTCGATCTCCCCTCAAATATGGTCAGATCATCATCTTGTGACATTCTCTCTATCTACTAAACAACATACCTCTACACCGACCCAGCTTGCCCCTCCCTTACCCACAAGGAACAAAAAGAACATTACCCCTGACAAATTACTCCCTTTGATTCTTCCCGCTCTCAATTCTCTCCTGTAATACTTGAACCCTGAAGCTTTGGTGAACGAGTATGATAAAATCATGTCCACTTCTTTAGACTCCATCGCGCCTCTTAAAATGCGACCAAGTAAGCCTAAAGCTCACCTTAACTCATGGTACACACCACCCCTGAAAACATTACACACAAAAAGAAGACAATTTAGGCATCTTGGAGACTATTACCTCCCGAGGAAAATAAAATCAACCTCCAGACGATATCTGCTCTATACAAAAGCAAAATAATTGCTGCCAAACACAAAATTTATAAAAGCAGAATTTCACAAGCCAATTCAAGTATAAATGAATTGTTTGTTATCCTGAAGGAATTAGAAGCCCCTATACCAATACCTGACAATTGTGTTAAAGATAAACCTTGGTGCTCTAACATACAACAAGCATTATCCAACAAATTTACAACCTTACAAGCCAAAATTGACAAAAAAAGCATCACTAATTCCTACTACTACCCCTAAAACGTCTACCACACCAGCAATAGATATTGATTGCCCCCCCGCTTTAAGTTCTCTAAAGTCTAAATCATTGAGACTGAAAAAATGATTCTATCGCTCAAACCTTCTAACTGTCAGGGAGATCATTGCCCTGCCCAACTGATAAAGGACGCTGCCGGAGATCTTGCCCCCTTCATTTTGAAACTTATCAATGCCTCATTCTCGTCTAGCACCACACCAAGTAACGTTAAAGAATCTTGGGTGCTCCCTTTACTTAAAAAACAGACGCTAGACCCGGCCATCCACACCAACTACCGACCAATCACAACAGTGTCCTTCCTTCTGAAAATTATAGATAAAATGGCATATATTCAGATTCAGAAACACCTGGAATCTAACCATGTGCTGGGTGCTCGAAAGTCAGGCTTTCGGCCCCAGCACGGGACCGAAACAGCCTTAATAGACCTAAAAGCCCAGGTTGATGAGCTCAGAGACAAAGTGAAATCAGCCCTCCTCCTTCTTTTGGACTTATCGGCTACTTTTGACCTTGTGGATCACGGGGTCTTCTGCAGCTATCTGGACTCAGCGGCTCACCTGTCTAAAGAAGCGATAGTATGGATAGAATCCTTTCTTAACAACAGGACTATGACAGTCTTCTCCCCTACTGCGGCTGCTTACCCCATCCCCATCACTTGCGGAGTACCCCAGGGCTCTTCCGTCTCTCCTACCTTGTATAATATTTTCACGAAGCCCCTTTTTGATGATCTGGACCATCTTGGTATCACCTACACTAACTATGCAGATGATAACCAGATTCTCCTACCACTTACTGGTGATTATGATAAGGATTTGGCCTTGGAGAAAAAAGGTATATCTCATCATCCAGGCATGGATGGCTTCCCATGGACTATGGCTGAATGATGACAAGACCAAAATCATTACCCTGGGCACCTCTTCTACCCTCAAAAAATTGGGACCCAAATATTCAACCTTCAACATTGATAGCTACCTTATCACGGTCGCTAGTGAGGTCAAAATCTTGGGTTTCTACTTGGACTCGACCCTCTCCTTCAATAAACAGGTTAATGAAATGGCATCTGCCACAGCATACACCTGCAAATTAATCAGAGCAGGTAAACCTTTCCTGTCTAATAACAGTTGTATAACCTTGGCCAGAGCCCTTTTTCTGTCAAAGTTGGACTATTGCAACGCTCTTTACATTGGGTCCAACAAGGAAACTCTCAAGAAAATCCAGCTTCTCCAGAATAATGCTCTTAGAGCTGCACTCGGAATCTCTAGGAGAGATCATATCTCTGAAACGAGAAGATCAAACAACTGGCTCTCTACATATGATCAAATACATCTGAAAGTGGCCTCTCTCACATACAAATGTCTAAATAACGTGGCACCATGTTATCTTAGTGAGAGACTCACTAGAAAAACCCTTATAAAACCTACCAGATCAATGAGTACCAACTGCCTCTTAGTCTCAGGATTTAAACTCTCCAGAGTTGAGGGAAATAGCTTCCCGGTGAAGGCAGCTCAACTGTGGAACTCCTTACCCCCTCTCCTGTGAGCTGATCAATCCTACTTAAAATTCTGACAGAGCCTCATAAGATGGTTCAAAGATTCTGACAAGTAACCCCCTCAGCTCTCGCTAGATTACCTTTTAGTCCCTTCACGTGTTATACCACTTTGTACATATTATTGAGCACTAGGTGCTTCACTAGGCTATATACCACCTTTACTCTTACAACTCCTATCTAGGGTGATCTTTTTGCTTTCAATGTATAACTGAATCTGTATTTCATATTTTATGTCTATATTTTATTTTGTACTCTGCATATGTGCCCATCACCCTACACTGTATCTTTACTTTGTATTATGTATTTGTACTTTCCTGTAACCAAGCTGTAAACTGTCCTATGCAATGCACCCTGATACCTATGGGTCTGTTGCCCAATACAAGTAATAAAACCGACAAACAAACAAACAGGTTTTGTTGCATCCTCCAATTGTTTGTAAGGCCTACAATGCCCTAAATGTGCTTTCTTTGTGACAGGTCAACATGATTCGTGAACCTCATCTATCCGAGGAAGTGTGATGATCAACGAGGACCTCACCAAGAAAATCCTCATAGATGAACTGCTTGGAAAATGCTTTGACAACTCATTCCTTTCCCGGGATTTTATTGTATTGTATTTTTGTCCCATTTTTCTTTCCCTCCCTACCTGACCTCAGATTATCCGTCCCCATTTCATGAGTTATTCGAGGTATAATACATTATTTAAAATTGTATGATAAGTATTCTAGACATTCTATTTTATGGCCTCATTATGAATATGGTATTAACAGGAGAAACATGGTATTTTGAATACCTCCTATTTTTACAATACCACCTAATTACCACCCATACGTTGCATTAACATGGTATATTTAGCATACATTACAGCATACAGGATATTTAAAGTACTGCATATTGTAAACAACAAAAGTTTACCCCATATAGTACTATTTAGCCCCAGCCATACATTTTCCATGCAGTAACTCATGATTAGGTGGTATTTAAACATAAGAGGTATACTCATGATGATGCCCTCAGTGGGATGTGTGAGTGTCTCTCTAGTTGAATCATCTCTTGTTCCACACTCTCCCCAACTGGCGCGTCGTGCGCATGAACATACATCCACCTCTTGGAACTTCATTTCCCAAGACAGCCTGGGAAGAACAGTGAGAATGTAGACTGATGTTCTTCCAATTTATCATGTATAACTTCCTGTCATGTTCCTGTTGTCATTTTGGCTATCACAGGACATCGCAAACGTGACATGTATAAGGGACATGGTTCAAGGGTCGGGGCAGGAAGAGTTGGGGGTCCCGTCGGGCACAGGGCACCTGCGTGACGTGGCTGAGCACGTGACAATAGAATAAAATTATCACAAACACCTTCCTTGGGTCTTCGCGATTCCCAAAAAATAACACCGGCAACAATGGAGGAGATGAAACACGCCTGCCGCAGATGCTGCGAATCCCCACACAGCGATGCGGCATGGTGATGCGGCATAGTGTGATTTTCTTTCTCACCTTTATGTGATGCTGCGTCATCTGATAATGTTCCTTTATCACAGCCTCTCGAATATTGTTGCCATTCTGGCAATTTTCAAATGTGACAATTTATTGATTCACCTTTATGCTAATTGACCTCTACAAAACAATTTAAAACAAATGACAAACAAACGCTTCCTCAAAGAAACCTTTAGAAGAGAATAATATTCTGCAAATAATCTTCCAACCCTTTTAAATAAAACAATTCCACAATAAAGAGAACCAACAATGTGAAGCACCACTATGTGCTGTGTACATTAAGGGGTTTCATGCATTCCAGACTTTAAACACAGATAGTGACCCCCATACTGTTGTTTAATCAGTATGCAGTTACACAATTTATTTTTAATAAGATATATTCAAAACCAAGTGACCCATGCGATCAGCCTTCATTGATTTAATTATTTACTTCAAAACAAAGACATCAAGTAGTTTAGTTTGGGGTATCCCACAGAACAGAAACTAAAATAGTCTGGGCATCTGTTCTTACTGCGGCATGGCATTTTGTTACGGGGCACTACGGGTAAAGCAAATATGATAAGTGCTGTTACATGGCTAGACTGACCTACAGTAGGGCAGACATCTGGACATGTTTTCCTTCTCTAGCATGGCATGTGGTCTCATATGTCGGTGCACTCTGCATGCACATGTATGGGCACAGCCGGCATGAAAATGCTTTTTTATACTGGCATATAATGTGGGTAAAGGCTTCATGAAAATGTGTTGGAAAAGGATCCAGGGCACTGTTGGTGACTTGTATCTATTCGATTTATCATACACAGAACGTGTGCAAGAAAATTCATAATTTTAACCCATTGCTTTAAAAATGTTCATGGGGAACACCCCTAAATACCTGTTGTTGATTCAGGCTTCCTCACTGCGCTTGGTTGCTCACACATGTTCGAGGCAAACATTTACGCCCCTATAATTAAAACATTTACCAGCTGCCACTGAAAGCGACCTGCATCCAGGTAATAATTCAGTTGTGATCCCCTTAAAGTGTGCTGCGCAAAAGCAATGATCACTGCGTCCTCCTTCCTGTATCTGGCTCAAAACGCCAACAAGGCCCTTATCATTAGTGTCCATGGTGTTTATGGTGCAGCAGATACTGTGAACATTTTCAAGGTAGGTGCCTGCTTGATACCCCACATTACCTCATCAAAGTCCTTCTGGCAAGCTTCAGACCATACAAACCTCACATTCATGAATGTCTTCATGTGAAGTGTCTTTGTGAACATATAATTCTGAATGAACTTTATTACCTAAGAAGGAGCAAAGTTGGTCCTTAGCTGCCATATGAGGAACTTTCAGGAGGATGTCTCGTAAGATCTTTTGGGTTTTATGCCTTCTCTGCAGATTGCGTGGCCCAGGTTTTCAACTTCTGCAACTTTTACGCAGCATTTATTATCGTTTTAGCATTAGGACCTTTGCCCTATGATTGCTCCATACTCAAGTCAGGTGTTGTGTTCTTTAGTTGTACCTGTAGTTAGGATATCATTCAGTAAAACCTTTACACCTTCCATTCCTACAAACTGCTCTTACATTAGATGTTGAAATAGTGCTGCAGGCAAGGCTGGTCCACTATCTGTATGTACCTAATGTGTAAGGAAGTGCTTCAAAGGTCTGGACTGTTTGCTGAGATGGATTTTGTGATAAGCGAAGGAGAGATCCAATTGCATAAGGATACTGGCTGTTTCAATGGCCAATAGCATTTGATTAATATTCGTGGGTGGGTGGCGATTGACCCAGATTTTGGAATTAAGGTCCTGCAGATGAACGCATATGAACTGGGGTTGTTTAGTTCCTTTACACCGACTATCAGAGACAGCCACTCTTGCCACTCAAGGGCTATTTAATTTCATTATTGCATAGTTTATCCATTTCTTTCCTCAGTTCTTTTCACACCACTGATGGGCACTGGTCTAAGTTTGTGTGTTACTGGCCATGCTCGGCTCATTAGTACAATGCAGTGTTTGAACGCTGTCAGTAACACTATCCTGCCATTGGACACTTTAGGAAACTTCACCCAAAGTCCATCTGCATCCCATTCTTCCTTCCTACCAATGTACACAATGGGGCAGGCTTCATCCGGGTGTAGTCTCACTCTGAGGCTGGTTTCTTCATCCCACCCTACTATGGCTACGCAACATACATTTTGCAGTCTGTGCTTCTGTCCCTACATCTAAGGTGTATGCAACTTTATCCTAGCACAGGAATGGGATTCTTCCCATAGCCTGTTGGCTTGATTCCTTTTTTGGGTTGGTCATGGGTTTTCCCGACGAATTCCTTCCCGTATATCGGAAGATCAGTCATGGTGTATGATGATCAGGAGTCAAGCATCATTTCTATGGTTCTTCCATTGATCTGGAGTTTATTCCAGGCCCCCTTTGCAAGTTCCTACAGTCAGTAGGTAGCCAGGGCCTTCGGAGTCTTCTGCCATGCTTAAGTTATTTACTCCTGCTTCCACGTTTTATTTTTTACCAACACATCTGTCATGTCCCATCATTCCACATTGGACGCGTTCTCCTCTGGTAGCTGGGCATTCCCGGTCTTTATTCCAGTGTCTGGCCCATCTGCACATGTTTCCTCTCAGACCCGGCTTGGGGGGTGATTGTGGGACAGGGCTTGCACCCATTAGATGGTTGTTCTCCTTTTGGGGTTTCTCTCTTGATTAGTTTTAGGTTTCTGTTCTGGGGGAGTTGGGGATGCTTTTTTCAGATGAGGGCAACCTCATCCATATCCTTGCGGTCTTCCTCCATTCCATTCATTGTTGCTTCCTTATGCTCTTGGTATGGGGCATTAGATATTCATCTGTGAGTCCAGTGAATGCACAGGTTACTATGAGGACTCACTGCACATAATTACAAAGGTCTCCACTTTGCATTGATTCCTTGAGAAGAAGTAATACAGTTCTAAGTGTTTGCTTTCTTCCCAACATGCATACTACGCCATGCTAGTGCATTGTTGTACTTTGTGTTGTATTGTATTGTATTGTATTGTATTGATACGTGATACAGCGCGAACAAGACCATGACCAATGAAGGCATCAAGGCGTTGTTGGTTCTATTTGCTTCCCTTCTCCACTGATGTCAGTAGCAGCGGGTTTGGCTAGGCTCTTGGGGATGTGTAGTGCCTCAGTGCGCAGGCAGCTGAGAAAGGTTGTGTCATACAGGTCTTTGTTGATTTTACCACCACCACTGGCTACGAGATATACTGGAAATCCATCTAGCCACTGTTCTCGGGGGATGGTAGGTGCTCCCGGTGCTGGGAGAAAGGTTAATAGTGTAAGGGACAATCTGCATGCATGGTGGATGCAGGGTATTGGTTCAGAAGGCTTGGAGATGTCTGAACCGCAGCCCATGCGGCTTTGTGTGGTGACCCCCTTGCTGGATGGCATGGTCTAGGTCCTTGCTCTGGATTGAGTCTGGGGGGGTTTGCCTTCCTGGGAATCTATGAAATCAGTCCTGTATACTCCTGTGATGGCACAATGCTGGGAATGATCTGCAAGGAAATTGTGTGATGTCAGTGGGATAACAATCCCAGTTTTCCATTTTGTACCGATTTTCACACATAAATACAGACCTAAATCAATCTGTTTTCTGTCCGTATTTATTTATTACAAATAAATAAATACGAAGAACAGGTCTTTTGGCTTGGTTCCCAATGCTGTCAATCATGCATTACACGCCATTTACATTGCAGACGGCAGCATGAAGAGTGTAAACATCGTATAAACAATAGTATTAAAGTGCTTCATATTTCTGACAACATATATCTTAGGGCAGCAGCAATCACAGGAGCAACCATTTGTTATGCTAATCATGGAGCGGACACAGATGAAAATAATCTAGTTCCATTTGTGTCCCGTATGGCTGCCTGTGTGGTTTAATGAATACATTGTTGCATTTGAATGCATGCAGAATTATGCTGGTTGTAAGTTACGTTTTTATATGACAGATAATAAATGTGGATAAATCCAGAAAAAAAATGGCCAAAAAATAAATATGGATAAATACAAACAGAAATGTAGGAAAATAAACACTGTAACACTGGGAGTCTTGCTTACAATGCAGTTTCAGCTTAGGCATACAGTGTATGCCCAGAAGTTACTGGGAGCTGTGTTTCCCTGTGCTGTTGGGGCTTCGCGTAATCTTGGCATGAAGATTCCCATGTGGTAGGGTCCTTTCCTCAGAATCAATGGCGCTGCTTGTCTGTGATGGGTCCAGCTCACGTGTGGAGTGCACGGAGGGCTTCTTGGCCAGGAGTGGCAGAGAGAAGCCTCTCGTTGCATGGGCCTTGTCAGTGTAGCCCTCTGTCACAGGCAGACTGTGATGTAAAGAAGATGTTGGGACACTGGGAATCAGGTGAGGGCTTTTATTGTGGGCCCCACCAGCTGTATGTTGCTACGCAAGCTCACATGACCTCGTTCTGTGCATGTCGGCTGGTGCGTGGAATCCAGCCCACATTCATTGCTTTGTTGCATAACGTTTTAGGGGAAATATAATGCTCACGGGTCTAGGAGCTAAATATACATGGCTGTATTACTGCTTTTATTGATGATATTCATCTAAGTAGACAAATCCAAGTCCAGGGCCTGTTCAGAGAATTAACCTTCTGAGCATGTTCTATAGTCGCCATTGAAATGATGTACTCTCCGTTTAAAGTGGAAGCAACCAACTTTACTTTCTATTTCCTGTACTATTTGCCAAGTAGATTATACCAATCCTCCCCAAAACAGTTGTTATTTTAAAGGTTCTTGTACCACGCATTGTTGCCACCTGCGTGGTCTCTTGGCTCTTGCACAGATGGTGTACGTTCTGGACAGTGGAGGGAACAATGACGAAAGAATTTCAAATAGCAAACATCTCAATTGGTAGCGTCTCGCTCTTCTATGCATGGCTTCCTGAACGCCATTAGGAACAAAGCATTTTTCTAAATGCATTATCCTACTGCGACAGCATGGCGCAGCGTGTCTCTATGACTGTGAGGGACCTACACGCCTGACAGCTTCACAGGGCCATGTTTGACGGGCAGGGTAGAGGAGGACGGAAAGGGAGAGTACCAAGAGGCCCAGTATTTTTCTGCTATTGAGGGAGGTTTAGAGGCAGGTGTGGAGGTACCGATCTATGATAACTTTGCTTACCTCATATCCCTCAGCTATCAATTTTGGGGTTGTTCCATCTCAGAGTTCTGAGTGACATCATGAACAGCTCAAGCTTTGCTCTTGCTCTCTACCAGCGGTCCCTTGGAACTCCTGGAGGAAAAGCCTGTGGTTGGCAGGGACCCAATTCTCTCCCTCTCACACCTTCTTTCTCCAGCCCTTCAGTATGCCTCCTACTGTGCAGGTCTGTGGTCCAATAACACACACTTCTGTTTAGCTGCCCTGTGAGTCTCACACACCTCACTGCTTTCCCCTGTGCTTCTTTGTGACCCTCAGAGAAGTGTTGCCCTCTCTCTCTTTGGCACTTGAGGCAGTCGCCTGGAATCGCCCTTGCCAAGATCCAGCCCTGTAGAAAGAAGTCTAAGGCGGCTCATCCACGACTATGGGAGAGGGCCTTGACAGTGCTATAGAGCCACAGGAATGTTTGCATGGCAAACTGACACGATCTCTCTGATAGTTCTCCAAAGTGTAGGGTTCTTTTATAAAGGCGTGAAAGCTTTGAGCAGATGAATTAAACCCTCCAGCATTACTAAACACCTCCCCTAGCTTCCTGCACGGAAATCTCTATCCTTGTCCGCATTCCCAGAACCCTGTGTGCAGGGGTGTTGCTAGGTCTGGAAAAGATCCGGGGCTACACTAATGTCAGGACTCGGGGCTAGCTAGCCTTTTGAGTGTAGCTTCTGAGCTTCTATCCAGGGCTACAACTAAAAGACCTGGGGCTATAGACCCTCTCAGACCCCTCTGCCAACGCCTCTGCCTGTTTGGCCAAAAAGCTTGGCTCACTGTTATGTAAATGTGATATATTTGAGATACAATGAGGGATAACCACTCACCAATGTTCTTGTAAAAGGGTCTCCGCATTTATGTCATTTTCTGATTTTGGTGCGGGTGTTTGGTGTTACGTCTTTTGCCCGCAATCTATTGATCACGGGCAAATAAGACCAAATACCTTCGCCCGGAAGCCTGCTAGCCAGCTCGCTAAGCCACGCCCCTCGTTGCACACAAGTGCGTGCAGGGACTGACCGCTATGGCTGAGCTGGAAGAGGGAAGTTGATGGTGGACCAGGTAATTGTGTTTAAGTGTGTGTGCGTGCAGGGGAGTTGCTAGGTCTGGAAAAGACCCGGGGCTAAGCTGATGTCGGAACTGTTGGGACTGGGGGCTAGCTAGTCTTTTAGCTGTAGCTCCTGAGATTCTATCAGGGGCTACAACCAAAAGATCAGGGGCTATAGCCCCCTTGCCCCCCCCATAGCAACGCCCCTGTGTGCGTGTGTGGGGGGGTATTGTGGCTGAGGTTAGGGGGTCTTAGGTGCAATGTTTGTTGCGGGCTAAGGGAGGAGGTGGGGGATCAAAGGGGTCATCGGCGGTGAAACATCCCAATTCAAAAAGGTAGGAGTGAGGGGCGTGTGGGGGAGAGGCTCTCAGAGCGGCTCACCCCCCGAAATTGCCATAATCTCGGTCTTTTTCTGTGCGGTCTTCAAAAGTTGGGACTATTATATAGAACTGAGTGCTCATGAATAAACATCAAATCAAAGGCATTAAAAAGAGGAACATTTCATTTTCTGTGCCCGTTATAGTGGTGTAGCCAGGCATAGGAAGTACTTTATGGAGTTTAAAAGTCAGGTTTTAAGGCCGTCTTCTTTGCCAATTGCCATAGAGATCTGCCGCTCGGTTGGCATTTCATTAGTGTGCTTTCGCGGTGACAGCAGGCTTTTCCCAGGGTTAATGCTCTTTAACGGGGATGCACCTTTCTGCTCCATGCACATGCCACCCGGTTGCACTGATGCACTGTGTAATTACTGGAAACTGTTAGATAGGCTGTTATCTCACTGTCCCCGACTAGCTTCAGTTCGCAGCTAATTTAAATCTAATTAATGGTCTCCACCAGACAGTGTTTGTTCCCCTTTCTTCATGAAACAAGCCTTATGGGCAGCAAAGGTGCCCATTTGCCACGACTGCTTTCATATGCACCAGCCTGGCTTCTGAGCCTCCACTCTCAGGGCCTCTAGAGGAGTGTGGGGCGGATGATAAAAACAGGCGGTATTCACAAATGCTGCCGACTTCTTTCACCAGAACACAGCATGCAGGGAGGTGATTTCTGCCTTTTCACACCAATTCTTACCTTCCACCAAGAGGTGGTCGGTAGCCATTTTAAAAGGTCCCAAAATGTTTTTGTTCATATAGTAACAGGAAACACCTGCACTTCCTTTCACTGCACGAAGAAAACCTTTCTGCGCAGGTTCATCAAAAAAGGGTTGAAAAAGTGGGTATCTCTGATTTCCACCTTTTCATTCTATTTGCCATGAAATGCAGACATGGTTAACAAAATGGCTGTTTACTGCATTATACAAAATTGCATGAAAGCAGTATGATTCGGTTTGGGTCTAGGTGACCTAAAACATTTGACCTAATCACATTTGATCTAATTTATTTGACCTTTTTTTAGTTTAAAATGCAGCGGGGAGGGAGACATCCCGCTACCCCCCGTCCCACTTCCCCTCAACCTAATCTATACCCTTATCCCCCTATATATATTTAATTCAATTTGACTGAAAAAATGTCAAAAGAATTTGATCAAATGTTTTAGGTCAAATGTTTTTAGGTCAATTATGCTAATGCCGTATGATTCTGTATTTATTTATTTTATTTATTGGATAGTTGTACGCCTATACACAGGTGTTTCCAGGTGCCTCAAGACAAGATGGGGGCGGGGGGTGGGACATGGGAATCAAAATAGTAGAACAAAAAGCGGTTATATTGGCTTTGAGATAATCCAATCCGACCATGCAAGTGCATGACAAGGTGGTAAGTGCAAGGGTGAAGGGGTAAAGGTAGAAGTACAGGAGTGGGGTACCCCCAAGGGTGTGGGTCGGAGAGTGCTCTGCAGGCCAATGTGGGAAGTGCCTGGAGAAAGGATGGAGGATGAGTGCGGTGGACACAGAGGACCAAATTGCGCAAGTCAGGGGAAAGGCGCCTTAGAGCAAGTACTGGCAAAGGATGCTGGAGAGACTGATAGGAGTTGGTCTGGCACCTTTATGACTCTGAAGGGACCAGGCCCCAGTCGCACCGGCAGATAGTTAGCAAGAGAGGGGGTGAGGGAAAGAAGAAGAGAAAAGCAAAGTCTGAGGGGTGGGGAAGGCCGTTCCAGAAGGACAAGCCAGCCGAGGAAAGGGATCTACCTTCCACTCTCTGCTTGTAATGACTTGTTCCTGTTTCAAATCCTAAACAGTCACTCTCCACCTTGCTCCAAAACCTCCCATCCATACAGCTGACACAGCCATGCTATGTGCTGGCTATGGTTTCACTATCTAGTTTCTCCTCGTCATTCCACAGGGGTCACCCTGCCTGCTAACGCAGGCCCTGTCCACAGCACGCAAGGACACACAGGTCTAAGGCACAGAACACATAAGCACTCAGGTGTCATAGACAGAGCATTGGCTGACTAGAGGCTAGAACACGTGTCCACAGGAGTGAATCATCATTGGTGTGAGCCAGTGGTTGAAACGTATGAAAAGAAGAAGTGAAAGTGTGTACCCTGCCGGCCTGCACCCGCGCCCCACACACCCCATCGCCACTCCCCCTTCAATGCACAAAACAAACCCACACACAAATGCACCTGCTGTTTAAGGGACCGTTTAGTGCAATGCACTGAAGTGAATGTTTCAACTGCTTCCTACACTTTTATTTTCAAAAGAAAGCATTCCGGGAACTGTTTATTTTTTAAAATAAAAGTATAGGAACAGTAAAACTTAATTAAAAAAAGTAGAGGCGCACTGCTCCCAACTGCCCCCATCCACTTCGACCACTAACTGCATCATTTGTTTTAGTTTTTTCTATTTCAGCAAATTTACAACATAAAAAAGAGCCCCCTTCTCCCAGATGCCTCCGGGTTTGATGTGCTATATAAATCATAAACAGACACACAAACAAACAAAACACAATATATTCAACAATATTTCTTTGCATTTATACTGTGGGTTTGTTCAGCATTAAATGCAATCAGGGTTCAAGTCCTAAAAAATTAAGTGGGTGGACTCAACAAATGCAGTGGGATGTGACGTCGCCAGAAATTAGCATATAAAGGTGAAACGTGCACATTTCATTACATTGGCTTTACATAACCACCCAAATTGAACAGGACGAATGGCATTTGCCTTTCATAAAATCAACACACGCACAAAACCAAGAGAGGATATTTTCTTCTAATAGTGTTTTTGAAAACTTTAAAAGGTGTGCATGTTTTTAAACTCCAAGAAATAATGTAAATGTTTTCCATCGGACTTGCAGAGCCAAAATGGGACATTTCACCTTTAGTTGTCTCTTATTTTTCCTCAGGTTATATAGTGCAGTGGTGAAGTGTCTAGCCTACAAATCTGTCGCATGCGGTTTGATCCCAGAGGTCGGCTTTAATTCATAAATTCAAAGAGGACATTCACTGTTTCTCATTTTAGCTGGGGAGGACTGAGCCCCCCTCTGAAAAAAGTGGGTGGACTCCGTCCCCCCGCGTGTACCCTCGACTTGAGCCCTGAATGCAATATGTTTAGTGTGAACGCTTATACAGTAGACACTTACAGCTGCTCCTAGTTGTTCAATGCTTGTAAAGTGCAGTTGTGCAGCAAGGCACTGTAGTCTCGCCACCTGTCATAATCACCCCTTTAGGTGACACATACTTTTTGCTTTTTTTACAATTCCAATGGCCATGGATGAAAGTAGTTAGGGTTTCATTACAATTTTGGAGGCGCCACGTGGAAAACAATTGGTGATAATTCTGGTAATGCTACTTTTTTGGGCAGTAATGGAATTACCACCACTTTAACCACACTGTGAGTTCTAAGGCCAGAAAGTGGATTTGATGTAGCAGAGTAAACATTTGTGGTAAATATTTTAAAATTCTCATAACTCCAGAAATGGGGATTAATACCAATGTACTACTACTCGTAATCCATTGGTAATAACACTGGACAGTGTGGCGGTAATGGAAAATCTTGTAATGAGGCATACAGGCTTGGTGCAAATGGGTCAAGCGTTAATGTACCTGTGAAAGTCATTCAACATAAAGGGGCCTCATTACGAGCTTTGTGGTAATTCTGCCAAGTTACCTCCAAACTTGATTACCATTACTGCCACTTGGTCCTGCAGATTTACGGTGGGATTGCATGTGGTGGTAGCGCAGTGTCCATCCCTATTTCAGAGTCCATAGAATTACATCAGGATTTGTGCAGAATTACCAGTGGTGGTAATTCCACCGGTGGTAGTTTTGTCAATTTTGCCAATTTTTTATTGTAAGGTGGAGGATTTGTTGGAGTTAAATCTCCCACCTTATCACCAAACTTGTGGTATGGTTGTGTGGTAATGTGGCAATATTTATGGCATGCCAAGTTGAAAGTATAGTTGGTGGGAATTACAGTGCTCAATGCAAATGCCTTAATAGCCAAGTGATTCAGTGACATATGCTTTGGTCTCATGTATAGCACAAGCAACTTTATAACATTGCACTTCAAAACCAAAATACATTGAATGGCTCCCCAAGTCTGCAGGCTGCAGTCTGACAGTAGTTTTAGGCCTGAATCCCCTGCTGCAATCTACAACATCCATCCTATTGTTTATGCAAAGTAGGGGCTAAGCTTTTCGGTGAACATCATGCTGAAGGCACCGAAGGACCAGGAGTCAAGCACTGGCAAACAAGCAGCCACAAGTGCTGTGCTTCAGCCTCTCAACCAATGGCCTCCTATTTCTTTTTTCTTTGCTGTTTTCCTAACAGCATTTATTTTATTTTTCACATTTGTACATTCGCGAGCAGCCCTTAGGCATCGCTGCGCTGTTACTTGTGGGGCATTTAGTTACAAGGGAAATAACACGTTGGATATGCATTTTCAGGCTATACATTTATACAATTCAAGCAGAGGTTATGTACACAATTACAGATTTTATATTTATACAGTTATACAGTCATGCAGGATTTGTAGAGCGGGATTAGGCGAAGAGCATGGTTTTCATGGCTCTTCTGTAAAAGCTTGGATTACTTTAATTGTACATGCAGTGACAAGCAAGTTCCTTTTGTCTGGCGCTATAGGTGAAGACAATATTTAAGCAATATGACCCGAGCTGCGGGGGCATTACCGACTCAGGTAATGCCCTGGAGCCCATAGTTACAGGCCCGAGCGAAGCGAGGGCCTTAACGAAGATCTCGAGGCATTACCTGAGTCGGTAATGCCCCCGCTGCAAGGGTCATATTGCTATTAGTATCCCGGCCCGCATTATGTGCATGACCGGGGCACTAAAAGCATTTTTTTCTGACCCGAAACGCTGCAGCGTTTCGGGAGAAAAAAGAAAAAAAAAAAACGACCAAGAAAATGGCCGCCATGGAAAGGGAAAACGGAGTTTGTTTTACCTTTCCATGGCGGCCATCGGGAGCCGACGCGCTGGGAACACAAGTGTTCCCAGCGCGTCGGCTCCCCAAAAAGGATCAAAAAGAAGGTAAGTGGGGTTGGGAGGGCGGGAGCAGGACGGGAATAAAAAAAAGGTAAAAAAAAATAAAAAGTGTACCTGCATCCCCGGTGTCTCCATACGACTGGAGGCTTCCCTCGTCCCTCACCGGGGAAGCAGGAACAAGAAGGTAAGTGGGGGCGGGAGGTGGGAGGGAGGAAAGGGAATAAAAAAAAAGCCTTACCGAATCCCCAGCGGGGGGCGAAGGCAGCCTCTCAGCTGAGGACAAGGCGACTGGAATCCCAGCCAAGAATCGAAGGATTCTCGGCCGGGTAAGGGCCCCGCGAGAGCCAATCAGAATGCGTGTTGCATTCTGCTTGACTCCCGCCGAGTACTAATTTATGTTCACTCATGATCACTTAGCATGCAGCTGTACTGAGCAGAACCATACCACATTCATGATTACTGATTGGATGCGGCTACACCGCAAGGTCCCATGATTGGTTGGCAGGAATTGGGAAAGATCAGAAGGCTTTGTGGCTGTGATGTAGGTATCTGCTTGAAACATAAGCACACCTAGTATTGGCAACCAAGTGACACATCACACATAAAGCTGAGGCTTGCATTGGCCCGAGAACCGGAATAAATGTCACGTGGGCATTAGTTACCAGACTGCGACTCATGATGTATGACGAACTATCCGTCGCAGCTGGAGACCTTGTCACATGGGAAGAAGGAAGGGAATTGTAGGGAAAGCATGGTGCTGTAAACCATGCCCTACAAGGTCGGAGGATGTTTTGATAGGAAGTGCATTGTTTAAAAGTAACTGACTAAATGTATCTAACAGTCCTACGCATGATTCCCATTGTGTAAAACCCTATAAAAACCTATAGAAATCAGGATCTAGGGACCACATTGTCAGGTAAGGGATACTCTGCCGGTTTCCATGTCTCTTTCTCTACAGCTGTACATCTCTATGAAGCTGTTGTGGTCATTGTGTGTGGATTTTATTGGCAGTTTTCACAGTGCTCGTTCAGGCTCTAACCCTTTGTTGTTGTAGTGATGAAATAAATGCTGCGTGGTAGAGCCACTAATGTCTGAAATACAGGTGCAGTAAAGTAGTGCTGTTAAGCAGTGAATCATACCATTAAACATAATGAGCCGCCAGGATTGGGAAAGGGGCCCACATGGTGCCCTACTCTCTTAGTCACAATTGTGTCACTGAGCACAACAGTCGAGTAAGGGCCTACAATAAACGGGGCTATGCAGCGTCTGCATACTGTGGCACCTGGTTCCTCTTGCTCGCCCGCCCGCCTTCATTTGTGTAATATGCTCTGGATTGGTTGCTATGGTTGCATGGGTCAACATGTAATCACAAAGTGTTACATTGCTGTGACATTCCACTGGTGACAGTTGGTCATCTACCTGGGTGGAGGCCAAAGGTGGGGTCCCTCGTTCCCTTTCTCTTGGTATTTAATGTATGGCATGTGCTTGGCACTTCAATTAAAGGAGCCTATCATTTTATAGTAGTAGCTCTGGGTTCCTTCCTCATTGCTCTTGCGATGAGCTGGAGTAGACGGGGCATGTTGCTGCTTTGGTGGTGGCAGTAGCAGACTGTCTAGACCCATCAGCTCCGGTAGAGTGCCACCGACCAGCCCATTGTATGCTGACCCCAGCAGAATTTCAAGTGTCAATCCAGCTCTATGTGTGTTGAATTAGGGAGTGATGCAGATTGTAGTCTGATTGATTGCGTGCTAAAGCACAGATGAGGATAGACGCCAGCAAACTTACCCTGGGCCCTGTTGTATCTCTACCCGATAGAGTGCTCAGGATATGTCCTGGGTTGCTCTGAAGGTAATTATAATTGTAATTATATTTATGAAGAGCTAACTATGGCCTGACGGCATCTAGACGCTAAAGGCAGACAGGTATGCAGTCCATGAGAGAGGGAGAGTACCCGTATGTATTTGAAAGCTGTAGCATAGTGGTAGTGGTGGTGCAGAGAGTGAATCTTTGAGTGTCTTGTCAAGTGATGATATCTCTATGTCCAAGAGGCTGCCAAACTCACCTTAAAGTGTCTCTTCATGTAGAAACTTGTGTATATTGTGCCGAGGTCAAGGATTGTTGCTAATGCAACCTCAACGCGGCTTGGTGTATTTTGGCCCAGCCTTACTTGGGTTATTGCTGGAAATTAAGTCATATTAGCACATGGAAATTGATATTGACCTCCTCTCAGCTAATCATGATATTCGGAATACAGTTAATAAGTACTGGTATTGACTGCAGTCTGACTTCAAAGGTAGACAGGGACCCAATAATGCAATTTCCAGGCAAGATACCTTTCAACAAGAGACTTCATCTGTAACAGAAAGTCGTTTTAACTGCAAAATCCTATTTAACAGACCAACCAGAAAGCTGAAACATGGGGACATGCTTTCACTTTCTTTTACAGAAACTGCTTACTTTTACACAGCCACTAATGCATGCTCATGCAAAACCCATTCCAGTTAAATCAACTTTGCAATTGAAATGATTAACATATGCAAACCAGCTTGCTGTTTGAATATTAAAAGAATAAAGCATATTTAATTAACTCAGTTTGTCGATTGACTTTTTCATGATTAATCTAAGATGTGTTACTTTAGTACCACAGCTCCAAAACATGTATTGCTACTACTGTTATGTGCTGATATCCTTATAGACCTCAGGAGGGGTCATTATTGCTCGGTATAATGACCGTTCGTTAACTTATTGTGGCAGGTCATTATCCTTGGAGACTGACCCCTCCCTTTCTCTATAAGGCTATAATAAGATGGTAAAGAGAAATAAGTATTAGTTCCATGAGATTAAGTTTCACTTGTAAGCTAGGACATTTGTTCAAGTTAAGTCATGGAAAGTAAGAGTGCTTGGTGTGTAACACTTGATGGGTCACTTATGTATACCATGATTAGGATCGATTTACCATGTGTAGCCTTTGCAGTGTCACGCGAGGTCTGTACATGGTGAGTGTCTCGTGGAAGTGTTGTTGCCTCGTGTCTATTCCACAGGGTAGAATGACATATGGGCATCGTTAGTGTGCCAGTTCATGCGCGGGTATGGCCCATGTACCTCCATGGTATTGGGGGCCACTCAGAGTATAGTGCAGGTGGCCAAGGCATTGTTTTTGCATTATATCGGGCCCTGTGATTTCAACATACTAGTGTGATAGATTACATCAATTCATGTCTTGCATTTGGATATTCTAGTTACAACCTATTGTACAATGTAGTTAGTATATGAGAGGATGCTGGAGAGAGAGATTTTCCTTTCTTTCTTGTAGTGGGATTGCATTTTCAAAAGTTCCATCCACGTCACAAAGTTCTGTTCTAGAACGGTGTATCTTTGCTTTCATCCGTGTGTTGCTCTCGAGGGTGGATGTTTACTGTGCGCACGAGTTAACGAAGAGTGTTTAGCATCGTTTAGTGGGTGTGCTGTCTGTGTGAGCAATGCTCTCTGTGGCAGGGGAGCATGATGTTGGTTATTGGTAACATGTTTTGTGATGAATGTAGATAGTGCGAGCGTAGTTGTCTTCCAGTGTCTTCAGGTGGTCTCTGTTCCTTGCTTCAGACTCTCTCGCATTGGCGGACGTGCATTTTCGGTGACCGCTGCAAAAGCCTGGAACGATCTCCCACTGTCTCTTCGAGCGGTCGATGATCATCTGACCTTTTCGCCGGGCTCTGAAGACTTATTTGTATTAGGCTTTTTTCCCACTGCTGCTGTCCCTTCGCTCTACTTAGCGCCATGATGCCCCTAGGCGTACGTGCGCTTTAGAAATAAATATAACATAACATAACATAACATCAAGTGGTCAAGCATGTTGAGGGCAGGTGTTTTCCATTATGGCTAATATTGCCCCATGTATGTCTGGTGTTGCTGGTCTGCATCTTGCAGTTCCACACAATACGTTTCAAGAGGGGTGTGCCAATTGATTGCCCAGTGGGATCTATGTAGTGCACTCTCTTGCATGGACAAGTGCACTTATATGTCCTTGGCTTTGTTAGTATAGTTTTCAGCTAGAGAGGTAGGGATCTGGCTCACATGCCTGGCCACATGACACAGCACGTTAGGAGGAAATCGCTAATTCCTTTTGCGTGGGCCTGGTGGTTGTATGATCATTGAGATATTTTCATGATTTTTTTTGCTCTTTTCCCTTGTTCCCCTCCCTTTGCCTGGTCGCGCTCTGAAACACTTGTATACAAGTGCAATATAAATAAAATATAATTTCATTTAATTTCATGTCATTTCATAGCCCTGTCTTCTGAGTGATAGGTGTCCTGAGGGTACACTGTGAGCTGTGTTGCTTTATCTTGTATGTGAATGTCCAGAATGATGGTTGGAATGTGACGGAAGGGAGATGTGCGGCATCTGGCATCCCTCCTGCTGGCTCCTTTCTGTGTGGAATGTGCTCTATGATGCTTGCTATAGTGGGGCAGTGGAATATGTGTTCTCAAAGTGTTCTTTTGATGGGACGTTCCACTTGTTCATGGTTTTGGCCACTGGTGGGTTCCAGCGGTGGACTGGTCTAGAGGGAACTCTGGAAATTTCCCGGTAAGCCTCTGCACCTTGGGCCTCTTTTGTGTGGTATTTCCACATGTTCTCATAGGAAAAGGTTGGCCTTGTTGAAAATTGTGATATGTGGCCGCTTTGAGAATTATTTACAGTGCCTCTTTTGGTCCCCAGTCCACCCCTGGTGGGTTCCCTGGTTCTTATCTCTGATTACTTACTTAATGTGATATGCTCAGCCCTTGAAGATGTAGAAGTCTCTTTGTGTTTTGGTTGCGACTCTGGGCAACTTCATTAGCTACTTCCTGTATAATTCACACAAGAGTGGACAAGAGCACCCTCTCACCCAAGGGTAAGATTTCACACTTCCTAATTTGTCGACCTCGATGCAATGTTCTGAACTTTCCATGAGGTTAACACATTATTCCATATGAGGAGGTGGTCCCAGTCTGGGGTACAATAAAATTTACTTTGAAAAGAGGGAAAGACTGAGCATGCATTGCGATGGGCAGTCCTCATGATTCAAGTAAACAATTCAGGCACTGGTGCAGAGTTTCAAACCCAGCTGAAGAATCGCTGTGAACCCAAATAAATATTTGATTCATAAAACACATTGAAAATATAACCCATTTTGCCTCTGCCTGAAAAAATAATATAAACAAAGAAATATATGCAGTGACAGAGAGATCTGAACCCATCTTTCAAGACTCGCATACTTGAGTATCCGTTCCTTTGCCCTAACCGTGTTCGGCCTGCAACGTATGTACACGCGTATATATAGACACAGCCGCCACAAGGCACATCGCTATGGGATGGATGCCATCTTGGGAAGGTCTTTTTGTGCCAGTGCTGAAGGATAGTAGACATTTGGGTTTTGAGAGAAGTGAGCTATGCAGTTATTTTTTTGTAGGTGTACCAACAATGAGGCGAAAACACACAAATGTGTGGCAGGTGTCTGGCAGAGATACAGCATATTGTATCACAACAAAGATCACGTTGCATTTTGGCATCAATGACAAATGTCCATTGCAAGTGTTGTATGGTGGTTGCAGTGTGTGCTAGCTAGATTTGTATGCTTGCCTTGTTCTTGAATGGTATACAACTTATCGTTACTGTGTGTTATCTGCCCGCCAACACATCTCAACCTTGTGTAATGTAACACACACGCTTCACTGGGTAGTTGATTAACATTATTGATAGCCCAATTTACATGAGTCCCAAAAATGTAATTAGAATATTGTAAGAGTGTGAGCATTTTATGAATCGTTGTTTTCTCAGGTAGCGGGCCTGAGTGTTAAACTAAAAATCAATATTTTAATTTGTTAGGAGCAAACAAAAGTAGAATTTTCTTAAATAATGTCTTCTTATAGAAAATACAAATTGACCTCAAGACTGTTTTGAGTTGAATGAGGACCTGATGTCAGCTTTATGAAACCACAGTGAGTGTGGCATGATATGATACATTAGACCTGCAATGAATTTACAGCCGGCGGGTGCGCGTGCGGGCATACGTACGCACACACATAAACACGTATATATTGGATTCTGTAAAATCTAGTTCCTCAGTGTATTCAGTAAAAATATTTCTGAGAAAATATTGAAACCATTAAAAAATATCCATATTGTGATAGATTTTTTGACCAGTTGAAATCATTGCTTATCGACTTATACATATGACAAGGATTATGCGGGTCAATATTTTCCTATCAAAGTTTTCAATGGGAATTGTGGAGTAGGCAATATTTGCAGAACTCAACGCTCAATTGTGTGCGTGTATGCGACAGTCAGTCAGGAGAGAAGCAGATATGGACGGAAAGTGAGCAAGTCTTCCATTGAAAAGGAGAAAGGATACACTTATGCTAGCCCTTCGCTGCAGCGGGCACGCCGCAAACATGCTGAGCCGGCCAAATCCTGGGGCTTTGTGCCTCATCAATGTAAAAGAAAGCTGCGTCTCACCTTGCGGTTAAATGGCACACATTTACGACTCTGGCACTACGAAAGCTGTCAGCACAGCAAAGTCAGTCATACCACGCACCTCATGTGTGGGGCAGTTTGGCACAGCACCCTCCCTACAAGGGAGGTTGAGGGGGCACTCCCAGAGGGCCCCAGGGAACCTGATTACCGACTTCACTCACTTGGTCCCAGGCAAGGGCAATCAGACTGTCTCATTTGTGCCCCCGCCCCCTCAAAGGTATTGACTATTATAAATCCTCACCCGCAGAGGTGGCAGTTGTACATTTGAATTCTTTATTACAGAAGGGGCCTTCCAACCCCCTCTCAAAAACCACCCAACCACCAGCAGAGCAGACAAAATGGTTCCATGTAATTTCATCGCGGGATGTTTTTTCGCGGAGTTTTTTACTGCCATTTTTTTTAACGAAAAAAAAAACAATTTTTTTAAAATCATTTTTGGGGGTTCCCCCCCAACCTCCCCATTTTCTTTAATTAGTATTTAATCCCAAACACCCACACCCCATATATATAATTTACAACCCCCCCTAAAAAGTTTGATGGGTTTTTTCGATAAAAATTTGCAGCAAAAAACCCCACGAAAAAACATCCTGTGATGAAAGGACGTTGTACCGACAAAACATTGTTCCGTGTGACCAGGGGACTATCTCAATGATGACGCCCACTTATTACCATGTACTGGTATGTGGCCTTATCTTGGGATTCGGGGGTGCCTGTGATGTTCATTGGGTTGTATTCCTACCTGTAAAAGGACACTGCTTATTGGCTTGGAAATAAGGAAAGAAAGCAATGATGTAGATGCTCCACACAGTCAAAGGCTACGGACCCCAGTTGAGAAAGTCCCATTCCCACTGGTCCTTGCAGGGAAGTTGTCAAATTCCATGAAACCGAACAGTCATGACATTCTCAGTACACCACAATACAGGTGGCCCGCTGTGAATGCAATGAGCGGATTCAGATTTTCAAGTGGAGAAAATCAATGCACCGAGGCCTTTCTTCTGCAGCGGGGTCTAAGTTCAGAGCCATCCAATTCCGTGAAATGACAAGCACTGCTTGAGCTGTCCTGAAGCGGCCCCACTCCTAATAATGGATTCCTCTCTATTCTCTTTACAGTAACTCATGTCAGCATTCATGGGAGCAATCCTTTGCTTCTATTTGCCTTTTTAAGTCACTTTTAAGTTTGGTAAGCACTCAAAGTGCCCAATGTTCACATAGAGGCACCCTGTACAGCTTAGTGCACAGTAAACACGTGACCGTCTGCCCTAGTCAATTCTGCCGTTCAGAAATAGCCCATGGGGTTGGTGGAGAGGCAGGAGCGAGTGAGTAGCTGCACATCTGAGTAGCTCATTCAGCAATCCCTACTCTCCCCCAAAACCACTGCATTACCAAAGCCTTACAATTAGCTAGACCCTGAATCAGATAGTAGAACTACTAAAACAGAAACTCTCCCATAATATTTAAGAAAATTCCTAGAGTGGGCCCTGATCTCTGAGATGCACCCTTAAGAAATACTTTACTGGCCAAGCCAGCGCAATCGTCACTCAGATACTAAATATGTACAGTACAGGCAGCAGTGCAAGCTTCATGTCCCCACACAGGTAACACATACAGCATGGCCTGATATAGTCCCAGCTTCCCTCATGCAGAACAGGTACATCATTGGCAAAGGAAGTGCCTGCTTCCTCACATATGGAAAAGATTGGGCATCAACACTGCAACAAATGCGCGAACGCGTGCGCGTGCACTCACACACACACACACACACACTTTCTCTCTCTCTCTCTCTCTCTCTCTCTCTCTCTCTCTCTCTCTCTCTCTCTCTCTGTCTCTCTCTCTCTCTCTCTCTCTCTCTCTCTCTCTCTCTCTCTCTCACATTTACAGAACAAGCAGTTGGGGCAGAAGTACAAACAGCCCACCTCATATCCAGAACACCTACAATGCATGCAACTACAGTGCACTCTCCTCTCAAATACACAGAGAAGGTATAGAATGATGCCAGCTGCCGTGGACACTCCATCAGCCACACTAGAAAAGCGCATCAGTAAGAAAGACTGCCCATTACATAAGGCCTCACCAATAACTGGTCAACCAAGTCCTGGTTCTGATTTTCTCAGAAAAATCTCCCCTAGAAGTACCTTTTAGCTCCAGAAAACGGAGGCATACATGTGTTATGCCCACACACTTGCAATGTCTTCTATAAGCGAAGACACACATTATCAGATATGATTGCCTAAACCTCACAAATGCTGGCTGCACATCACTTCAACCATGCATAAAGCATGTCCCCAGTGTGTTAGCCTCCACATCAAATAGGCCCGCTAATAATACTCAGAGCTAGGACCATCTTATTACCTACCACTGCTACCACCAGTGCACACCCTCCCAGTTCTGTTGCCAACTCCCTCTGAATGGCCACACAATGGTAACCAAAGCAACTACCTTAGCCAAGCAGAAACCACCATGCCCCCCTGGAACTCTAGAGGATGTTCCACAACCACTGCATCACATCCTAGATCAGACCAAGCGACTCGTCACTAATAGTCCATCAAGTTCAGTGTATCTAAAGTTCAGTTTGCTGTCTTTTGTGCAGGGGTATCAAATGTGTTATTTATTTATTTATAATGTGCCTGCTGGGATACAGCCACTTCAGGGTTTGAGGGCATGCCTTGTATAAAGTGTAAATGATAGTGTTGTGGGTGGTTATCGGTTGATTTGCTGGTCGTTGTGTGTTATGCTCTGATAGCACTGAATCTTGTTAGGGTTGAATCACTTGGTATCAAATAAAGTGTAGGTAGTGGTCATTATCTTGTGATGTCACTTTCTGTGATGTTACTTGCTGTGATGTTATCAAATGCAAATAAAGGGGCCCGCACTTAATTTGCCGCACTTGGCCACGCGAATCCTAGGGCCGGCCCTGAATCTGGGTACGCCTTGTGCCATGGTGTGTGTCTTTCTGTGACTATCCAGTAACGCTGTAAAAGGCGTGTGTTTTTTATGTGTTCAGCTCTCCTCTAGGTTTGGTGTGGTATTGTTCATGGCAGAGTTAGAGCGCTGGCAGTGTGTGGGTTTAGGTGTTCTTGGACTTTGCGTTCATACCAGTTCCATTGTCTGTTCTGTGCTAGTAGAAATCTCTTTCGATCCTGTGGGTGCTTGCTAAACATTCCCTGCTCCATCTCAGTAAGTCTACCTTTGGAAACCTTTGTGTGTCGCCTTTTAGTAGACCGCGCATGCAGGCGGAAATGCTACAATATTCAGTGGGCATTCATCAGGTCCAATGTCTTCATGTGGCGGCTCAGTGCTCTTGAAGTGGGAGGCTGTGGGATTCCTGTATGAGAATTGGGAACAGAGGGGTGGTTCGGTGTACATTTCATGGACAGCGGGGTCATGAGGGAGCTATGGTGATGGCAAGCTCCTATGAAAACATATGTTGTGGTGGATTGCTCAGGTTGTCCATGACACACTCAGGGCCTTTAGGAGAAGCTTGTAGTGTTTATTTCTAAGGATTTGGCTTGCTCATCTTTGAGAGGTGAATTTATGGCTGACATCAGTGAAGATACAATAGAACCTGTGTTATCATTATTAAATACAAGTTTCAAACAGCTTTTCCTTCCCTGCAAAGATCATGTTATGAGACGATGGTCCCCATAGACACTACATGAATATTCCATTATAAACAGTGCCTGGAGCACCGTTTCCCAAGTTAGTCTCTCAGCAGAGACTAAAATGAGGCCTGTGTTCCTACTACCCCTCACGGATTAGAAATAGCCATCAATGCTGAGAGTTCATTAGGTGCTTTTGCATAGGACTCGAGATCTCTCATGGGTTCTTTGCAGAGCTGTGGGAAATAGATCCACAAGCTTGTTGGAACAGGTGGGTCTTCAGAGCCCTTCAGTGCTTCCAAAACTGATGGTGGGTGTTGTGCGGGAGAGCTCAGAGTAAGGAGAGTGAGGCTCCAGGAAATGAGGAGACCTCCCCCCAAAAACCTTTACATTTGATTCGGTTGGAAGCTAAACATTAGGTTGACCTTAGGTGTCTGCCTAATTTTAGATCATTGCTGTATCTGTGTTCCTGGAAGCTGTGCTGTCTCGGGAGGATAGCTCAGGAGCAGAATGCTCACCTTGGAAGCAATACAACACGGAGCACCACAGGTTCAAGGGTACAGGGTCTGCGCTTAGAAACCTCTGGGTACGTTATAAATAATCTATCATATCATTGCTGTGCTGGTGTGAGTTCATGTCAGCTCGCGCTCACCTATAAGCACTTTGTTTTGCTGTTGGCAGGTAGATCTGGGAAAGGCGGATACACGTCACATTTAGGGGGATCACTATGCATGGGCACAAATAGCTTCATATGCAACATGGGAAGGCCATTTGTATTGGTTTTTGAATAAATGCATATGTTTCATGAATGTCAAGAGTAGGTGAACCCATACCAGAATAGTCCATGTGCTTAGTATTTGTGGCAGCAAGAAGTGGCCCTGCTAAGCTTTTACTTTCAATCTGCTCCTCCTTAATCGGAAATTCATCTAGCAAGGGTTGAGCGATCCCCGGGTCCGCGTATTAAGCGCGTTACAAATAACCAATTAGAATTACAATTTCGATTGCAATATGGAGGATGTACGATTCTTGGAAATGAAAACTTGGATAGAATTCTCTGAGACGTCCTTACAGACCCCTCTAATGGCAGGTGATATACCTCTCAGTTGTGCAGTCAGTAAACTCAATAGTAGTAAACAATGAGGACAGTCCACGCCTCACTGTGGACAAAAGCCTACACTGCAAGTAACAACAGACACATCATTTGTTAAGTGCCTCCTATCCTGTTTTTGCTTTGATAAGAAGAGTAAAGAGCATTAGCTCCTTCAAGGCCTCGTCAGCTTTTATAGACCCTGCTTCAGAATTGCATTGGTGGCAATCAGAGACTTAATAGATATTTATAACTTCTTCAAAACATATTTCATAATTGGCGAGTCAGAGTGATCATCTGCAATCTATAATGTCGCAAAACTACCAAAAAAATAAAAAATAAAAAGAAAGCCTTCTTCCCTCATCCAAAGGAAAAGTCCTTCATTCATATATGGACAATCCAAATATGGGGGCTTGGTACCTGAAAGGGTAGACATAAAGACATGTCACTTTTCAGAGAGTTGCTTTGACGCCGGACTGGGACCATAACCTTTAAAATTAACAACGTCTTCTATTTGGTGTCATCAGAAATGTTTTGGTCCTTTTTCAGTCAAAATGAAAATCATATTATTACATAGCGGATGGTTCAGGCTATCCTGGGTCATCAGTGTTTCATAGGGGGCTTCAATGATTTCCCATAGTTTTACTGGAATATCTCTGACAGTGCAAGAACAGCTACCGTCATCCATAGTGGCCTCTGCCACTCTGTGGAGTGTCAAGGAGCTTTTGCCTAGAAGAAGGGGTGATAACCTGTTTATTGAGAACCTAGGGGATAGTTGAAGTCTAACTCAACCTGAGAGTTGCATTTCTTGAGAGTTCATGACTGCCACTTTAGTCGGACCCTGTCTTGGCATAATTTCATCAAGGAAAGGTGGGTTGAGGGTAGTCCTATCCTTGTGTTGTTGTTTTTAATATTTAGTAAATACATGCATATTTCAGTTCTGTTTCCTAGTCTTACTATTTAAAAGCATTCATATGTATCTGTCCAAATAACTTCACACTTCTATTTTGCGATAATAGGACTTCAGAATGATCAGAGAATGATATCTTTTTAGTTGCTGTCAGACTGATATTACAAGTCTGGAAGACTAGGAAAAAGCCATGTGTAGAAGATTGGTTAGTTCAATTGCAAATTCTTTCTCGATTCGAGAAATTGAAATTGAGTAAATTACACAAAGAGGAAATTTACAATGAACAATGGAGTACATTCAATGAGTTTTATGTCTGATGCTCTGTCAGAATGTGTTATATTTTTGGGCTGTGGGTGGTGGGAGGGGAGGGTGGATGACTGTGGTGTCTTTGATGTTGTATTTTTGTTAGTTAAGTGTAAAAGTGCTGTTTAGGTTAATTGGTTGGTGGTGAATTGGCAATTAAAGAATGTAGGTTTTTTTTCCCCTCACTATTTGTCTTAGTATAGTTAATGCATGTGATATTTTGTTTTGCTCCATTTGCTCCATTTTTGATTGTCTGTTCTGACTTGTATTTATTTTTGAATAATCTAAATGAAGAGTTTAAAAAAAAAGAGAATGATATCTTTCTTTCGACAGGGTTGCACGGGATAGGCCAGTGACAGGCAACATGTGTCTCTCCAGATGTTTTCACCTGCGGATCTCATGAATCCTCTCCATTTACTACACTGACTAGGAATGATGAGTGTTGTAGGTTGACCCGCAAGATGTATTATTAACTATGTGGATTACAGATTGTGTTTCTTTTGTTATGAACAGGCTGTGGGAGCAGTCCCTCGGATACGCGCTAATGGGGTGGCCTAGACATTTACAGCACACTACTTCTTTTGGAATGGGGTCACACTGATTTCCATTATGATATCGCTCTTCTTTAGTGGCAGAGACAATACACACAATAATGAAATGCAGCCCCATGGGTACAAATGAATGGCACACTAGTTTAAACAATTGGCTCTAGCATTCTCAACATCTTTTAAGAATGCTTGATGTGATCAGCAAACATGCTACAAAGGTCTTCAGTAATTAACCTATTAGAAAACTCGATTGCTGTGCACCTGCAACACTGTTGCCGGGACCTCTGGCTATATACGAACAAACACTAGAATGCCGCCATAGTGTGAAGACACCAGCGCTCAAGCACCAGCAGCACCTGGCCACAGGTATTAATGGACATGGACATAATGGAGATTAATCAAAATGTCCCTGAGTTATGGCCAAGTTCAAGACTTCAAACCTGTTAAAGCAGATGTGGAGTCACGACACAACAAAACCATAATATCAGACAAACACAATGTTTAAAATAACCAGAATGTATTATTTCAGCTGCTTATGGCCAATATAAGTCAAACATACCTCAAATGGAATTAAATATAGTTAACCGGCAAAGATGCTAGCTGTTCTTTGATATGAGATTATTGTAATACCAAAGTCACAGACAGTTGAAAATCATAGTGAACATGTTTACACAGGTACATAAGCTTGGATGGAACAATGCTCTGATGGTTTCCAATTGATTTGTAGCAGAGGTTGAACCTGTGAGGAAATGTTTTCTTGGGGTTTAGTTTTTGGATCATAGTATGGTTCTTTCAAAGAGGAGTGGGGAAAATGTATTATTCAAAGACCTTTTGTTTTCCAAAATCAGAGGTCTGCAACCTGCGGCTCTCCAGTTGCTTTGGACTACAACTCCCATGATTCTTCACCACTGACATTTGTGGCTAGGGTTGTCCTAAATGCAACATCTCTGAGCAGGAATTGATGCAGAAGAAGGAAGTTGATGCAATATCTCCACATTACTTCATAGCTCCTCATAACTGGTTCTTTGGAGATGAGTGAAACTGACACTGCATATGGGTCACATGTCAAGGCATAGCATCCTTGGCTTGACGGCCCAAGCTTCTCTGCACAAGCTGCTTCAGTCAGACTTAGAATAAAGAATAGATTGTTCTAGCTCTGGAGACCTAATGATACAATGATGGATATTTGTACATTAACCATGCAGGTAATATTATGTAGCTTTATGTGGAACCACAGTGCCTTTTCTTGAAAATGATGTCATGGAACACTCCTTGTACCCACCACTCAACTTACATTTATGGAAATTGTGTCAGGGCTTAATCACTTCTATGTATTCAATCATGCTGCTTAAAACACCATGGGCCTCATTACGACGTGGGCGGTAAGGGTTAACGGGCACCGGTAAGGAGACCGGTGCCGGTAAACCCTTACCGCCCTATTCCGAGGTCCCTTAGCGGGTCCCGCTATGGGCGCCTGGTTTTAGCAGGCGCCCTTAGCGGGAGCCGCTAAGGGACCAGGGAGCTAATAACGGGCCCTCTATTTGCAGGTCCGTTATTAGCTCCATCCCCATTCCCTTTGAGCCCTATGGGGGCTCGAATGGGAATGGGGGATGGTTCCCGGAATGGGGATTTACCGGGTCCTCCAAGGTTGGAATGACCCGGTAAGTCCCTATTTCGACAACCCGGACCCGAAATGCAGTAAGGGGGTAGCCATGGTGCTAATAGCACCATGGCTACCGCCTACCTCGTAATGAGGCCCCATGTCTTGTATTTGGGTTTTATATAGCACCCACCTCCCCATTTCACTGGGGACCACATGAAGTAAGCAGGGTGGTCAACATATGTGGCGTGGGACCATCTGGCCATGTGGGTGAGATGTGATACACAAAAACAAAAAGCCTAGGTAGTCTTTAACTGAAGTTCTGCTACTTCCAATGTTAACTGGCTCCAGCGCTACTCTCCATCAAACATTTCAAGATCATGGCATCAGGGAGTCAATAAGCTTTCAGAATGTTGTTCTGACAATGGCCCACTTCATGTTACATCACAGTTTTAGAACACCCTCTGCCAAGGAGGCTGGAGAGCTAATCAGGTATAGGGGCTTGTTCTTGGAAAAATAGTAGACAAACCGACCGCATGGGCTTGACAATGCTGCTGGTAGATTAAAATCTCTCAGCAGATCAGGTCTGGAGTTAAGCAGGATGTGTATTGGAGATCTTATTACTTACAGGGATTCTTGGAAAACTCACCTGCTTGTAAAAAAAGACTGTGGATACGAAATATATTCCATGCCGGTTCATCCAGCTGACCCATTTAACACAAATGGTGATTCCTGATATGTTCATGCCTCTAGCCTTCCTTAACGGCAACTTACTAGACGTCGACCCAAATATCTTGTGATAGAAGAGGTGTTTATTTCCCTAAAAGATTAACTGCATTCTGCTAGCGGAATACCAGGGATTCCCAACCCTCCAGAGAGGTAATTACACGCTAGTAGTTCATACAGTGAACCTGGATCTGCTAAAGTTGGTAGGGTGTTGTTGGCTACTTCTCCATGCATAGGAATCCTAGCTCTCCCTGAGGGTGGTGGATGTCCCAGATGTTGGCAACACAAGTGGCAGACAGTCTCTAAACAAGTGAGGCATCGACCTGCTCTTCCACACTTTCTATACCATCGAGATGAATTACACATATGTACTATGGTAGATAGAAGTTTCAACAAAACACTACACCAAGATTTTTGGGTATCAGGTAATAATGTCCCCATACATAACGTCCCCATACATAATGTCGCCGGGAAAAGCCATTGGTGACATTCTATATGGTGAGTTTATGTGTGGGGACGGGTTGCAGTGATGCCCCCTGCCTCCCTTCTTCAATGTAATAATGTCTCCGCAAAAAACGGCGACTTTTTTGTCAGGAGACATTTTTGCGGGGACATTATTACATGGAACCGATTTCTGACCTAGTTATAATTTGAGTAGCACATTTTAAGGACAATAGTTCATTTAAGGTTCCATCCAAACGGTCATTGCATCTAATAAATGATGTTATAAAGACCTCTGTATGTGAAAAGAAAACAAATATTTGAAAACAACAGCACACACACAATCACACGAAGAAAATTTAGATTAAAAAAAACATCAGAAAAACGTAATGATCTGTTATGACCTTTTTAATATTGCCAAAAGATTCTAAATGTTACTTTCAATAAGAATATAAAATGTGCAGCTCATAAAATGCAATGTGTGTAGCAGAATATCAACAATATTGGCCGACGGAAAATACCTACACTCTGACAGACTCAACACATTTTGGGGCTGTTCACATGCCTTCATTGGAGGTTTAAGTTTTTATCGAAACAAGCCAACCGAGAGTACCATTGTTCCTGCTAGCCGGTCCATTCCAGTGGCACGGCACCCGCGATGAACACAGAGGGCGTATCGTGTACTGAGTCCATTGTGCATGTCAACCTAGTAGAGTTAAAGACGTGTGATTCACATGAACAAATCCAGGCTTCATGCACTGCAGCGACACATTTTTCCTTAGTGTAGTTATTTTATTTTCAATCTTAAGCCAAGAAAGGAGCACATTTTCAAGCTATTGAACATTCTCTGACACATCAGTTTGGTGTCTCCAACCCAACGCTCGGCTGGGTAGGCAATCATAATGTTTTGATTGCAACCCGATGATGGTGAAACCTTGGTAAATATGACCAAGCAAAGCCATACTTTCCAAAATACTGTCCTTTCATTTTGGTCACAGACAAATATGTTGCCATCGTCCATGGTAACAGAAACACAGAGGTATTGGGGAACCCATCTGCAGGCGCAAGGGTTCAGATTTGGATTCGATTGTAATTGGCTACTTATAGCACGCTCAATGCCCAGAGGTTTCTAAGTGCTCTGTACCGTCTTGCTTTCAAGGCGAGCACGTTGCCCCTGAACTCTCCCCCTAAGACTTGAGAGTCAAGAAAGAGAAAGAGTATGGGGAAAAGCAACAACTCTTCCTGCACCCTTTGCATTGATTCCGGGCTGAACCCAGGCCTGGCAGAAAGATCTTGAGGGCATCTTGTGCTGACTTTCCTTATCCCAAGCATTGAACTGCTAGTTAGTGATGTCAAAGGGTTGGGTACGGCATAGTCTGCATGATGAGTGAAAACAATGCGTTAATTACATACAGCTGCAAAGAGGGCACCTTGCGCTGTATGGAGCTGTGCAAAATAAACTAAATAAATGCATGCATAAAGGCAGTTGTGGATGCCTGCCATGAATTAGATTCCGGGCTCATTGTTTACCATCGCATCAAAGTAAGAACCGTATAGAGCTAATCTTTACAATAATAACTTCTTGCTTATGTAGTACTGTTCAAGCCTTCATGTGGTCTAATAACAGGGGGCTCTACTGTATTAGCTGGCTCTGTAATACTCGTGGCTTTCAGCTCTGAGAGGATGAAGGGATGAGCAGGCCCACAAAGTTTCAAAACTGTGGCCTTCGGGTTGTACACAGATCCCCTCACTAGAAGAATGAACTACTCCACGAAGCCATCTTACCAGTTGTAAGAACGGATCCACAGTGTTCCTATCAGGATTTAAAAGGACAACCTCATTTCCCTAGTGAATACCTTGTGTATAAAGGTAATGTTGACTGTAAGTCTCTGCGTGCATTTCTTACATGAGCGAGCTCTGAAGGGGAACAATGTTGCCCTCATCAAGCTTTTATGATCACTGGAAATATCCTGACAGGAGCACTTCGCGCACTCTAAAAACATTATGATTTCATAAGGCAGTATTAAGCATTTACGAGGCCATTTCAATCCAACGTACATAGTTAAATGCCAAAAATGGTTCCCTAAGGTGTCCGCGTAAGGAGATGAAATTGGAAAGAGAAATTTGGGGAAGTTCTTTAATTAAAAAAGAAGCTGTTGAAACATACAAGTGGTGTACATGAGTCAGTAGGCTTTTTGTCCAATGGTTCGCGTGCCATATTAATGTACAAGCAGAGGACGAGCATCCAGGGTCTGCTTGCATTCGTGTTTACAAAATGTCTTGTAACGTCACAAACCTTTCCTGCATAAACCCATTTCTTTGTCCGAGAGGTTATGTTGCGTCTTTGTTTCTGAGATACTCCTCGCGTAATTTAGTTGGATACATTCTTCGGGCCTATTGGGACACCTCCCTGCACCGTTGGTGATGCGCTAAGAGTACAAGTGGTAGAAGGGTTGCAGAGTCCAATCAGATAGGGATGACATCTGCTCCAGGTTTTTGGGGGGACTCTCACCTAGTCACACTGGCAGAAATGTGCACTCACAGCATGCAACGGATTATGAGACCCAAACAGCGAGTGAATACATGTCTACTTATGAGAAGCAAAACAAAAAGATGTGGATTATCGCATTCGAGGTCTGTGCGCTAGTATTCACTGTTTGTGTTAATACTAAAGAAATTGAAGTGTGAGCTGCACTACCACCTACGCCAGACAGTCCACCCTGGCTGGTACCAGAAAATATGTACAAGAAGGGAGTTGAGGTGGAGATGCGCTAAACACCATATGAATAAGGAGCACTAATTATAAAATTGATGCTTTAATTGTTGCAGAAACAGCCGACACGTGTTTCGACACGCAGGTCGTTTTCAAGGCTGAGTGGTCACATGCAACATTTGATTTATCATATTATTCATGACAGAAAAGAGGATACAAAAGATTGTAACAATCACATTGAATTTGAAAAAAGTAAATACAGACCATATCACATAAAGTTAAAAAATAGTAGTGACATATAGCAAAAAAATAGTGACATATAGCAGATATCATAATATTATATAAATAAGAATCATTGGCATACCGTAAACCATGGTTGGAGGGTGGAGTAAACAGAAGCAAACGGTAATTGAAAATAATGAAACAAAAACAGAAAATATACAGTGAGAAACATGCTTAAACATTTGAGGAATACATCCTTCCTTAAATGGAAGAACAAAAGAAACACATAAAAAAAGGGAGATTTCCTTGACCTATGCGCTACAATACCGGAGCCCCCAATCAAGCATGGTGTGCACACATCACCCATGCAAATAATGACATTGTGAATTAATCGGCACCAAAAGTTAAAGGACACACGTTGAGTAGAAACCAATAGCTAATGCAAAAGATACAAGATCAAAGTAATAAATTGAGCTTACCACAAGAACACAGAGTATATCGGAGAAATCAATACATGGGAAATCCCTGTGTAAAACAAGCATCAATGTCAGATGGACAACTCGAAACAAAGGATTGCTAATAATTGTAAGAAAATACAAGATATAGCCCAAAATATTCGAGTCTACATACCACAAGAAGCAGAGCGTTATAAGTATTACGCTGGTGTCAAGTCCAAGCCGTGATGGCCGTAACCAATATATAACCTGAAAACCAATCAATAGAATATCTAAGTACTTCAGCCAGATAGTATGGAATCAAATCACTGACTATTCAGCAGAAAAAGGTCAAACTCACTCGTTGGATCGAGCAGTCACAGTTATAGAGGAATTCCCCAGAGCAGTCATCTGTACCAGACATTGGAAAAAGATAAAGAAAAGGCAACCGGCGTCACAGCGGTGACGTAGGTTGCGTCGCATGCATCTGGCGTCGCGTGAGTGACGTCAGATGTAAACAAACAGTTAAAGTGAAAATAAAAATAGGACTAAGCCGTCAAGTAGAGATAGTATAGAGAAAACTACTAATGTGTGGCCGGTAACCAAATACTAATTAAAAAGGAGAAGGAAATAATAGAAAAGAAGCAGCAGACGTCACAGCGGTGACGTCCGTTGCGTGGAACACAGTTAACGTCGCCCTGATGACGTAAGTATATTCAAGCAGAATAATAGTTATCTTGGACTCAAAGAGATAATTAGGATCAAATACCTACCTATTCCAATGGTAGGACAATATTTAAATTGAAATGGAAAAATTTTTTTTAAAACTAAGGGTGCCAGTGCACACGAGCATGATGTAGCGGCTCCGGCAAAGTGCGTCTCCATGTCCTGTTCAAAAAACATACAATCCATTTTGATTCATTAATCAGAATTATTATAGAAATACAGACATCTCGTGGTCTGTGTTGAGACCCCGTGTGGTACAACGTAATAGGCAAATAATTTTCGCCTCAATTTGGCGCAATTTCAGCTCAAGGTTGCCACCCCTTTTCCCCTTATGAGCCTTCATCAGACCAATAAAGCGCAAGTCAGCAATGTCATCTAGCTGATGTTCCAATTGCCAATGAACGGCCAAGGGTGACTTTGGTTCAAGCATTTTGAGGCTAGACAAGTGTTCCCGGATTCGGATACGGAGTTGACGAATAGTGCTACCCACATACAATTTCTCACAGGTACAAATGATAGCATAGACCACATGAGTAGTCTTGCAATTAATAAAATCACGTATTTGAATTTGAGTTCCAAAATGGTCACAAAAGGTTTTGCATTTAGCAACAGCCCAAGGGCATTGGTTACAATTACCACATTTATGAAAACCCCCCGGTTGTTTTAACCACATAGAAGAACTTGGTTGGTTATCAAAAAATGAAGGACTCACAATACTTTTGATCGTAGGTGATCTTGTAAAAGTAAATTTGGGCTTTGGAGTCAAGAATGGTTGTAAATCTTTGTCAAGTCTTAGAATATGCCAATGCTTTGCAACCATTTTATATAGCAATGAAGAATCATTCGTGAATGGAGTGATTAGTGAGATATGTGAGGGATGCTCTTTTGACCTAGTCACATTAGTCAAGAGGTCACGTTGATGAGTTTGGGTAAATTTAGAGTAAGCCTTGTAAATAACTGAACTCTTATACCCTCGATTGAGGAAGCGTTGATTAAGGATATTACATTCTCTTTTGTAATCACTGGATAGAGTACAATTACGTCTGGCTCTATGAAATTCTCCCGTTGGGATGTTATCAATAATAGCGCGTTGGTGATTGCTCTGTGCAGCCAAAATTGAATTTACTTCAGTAGGTTTTCTGAAAGTATTGGTAAGTACAGTGTTTCCTGCAACAAAGATATGTAAATCCAAGAAGTCAATTTCACATGAGTTCACAAGACCAATAAGGCGAATTCCAAACCTATTAATGTTGGCATGACCTAGAAAAGTAGTGAAAGAGTCTTCAGACCCTTTCCAAATTAGAAAAATATCATCAATGTAACGGCGCCACATCACAATATTTGACACAAATTGCACTTGATTGAGGATATGCGTTTCTTCATAGAAAGACATAAAAAGGTTAGCCAAGGAGGGTGCAAACTTGGCCCCCATGGCAACCCCCCTCACCTGCAGGTAGAATTGGTCATTGAAAATAAACATATTGTTCCCAAGTACAAATTGTAAGAATTGCTTCAACATAGATACATGGTCAGAATAAGATGCTGAGGTGTTCCTAAACACATAGTCAATTGTCTGTAGTGCTAAATCATGATTAATATTAGTGTAGAGTGCAACTACATCAATTGTTGCCAACAGATAGTCTGGTTCCCAAATAATATCTTGCAAGGACTGTAAAATGTGGGTACTATCACGTATGTAGGATGGCATTTGTATAACAAAAGGCTTAAGTGCCTCATCCAGATATTTCGAGAGGCCTTCAGTGGCCCAATTGATACCACTCATGATGGGCCGGACCTCAGGTAAGGTCTCAAAAGGTTTATGTATCTTCGGCAGAAAGTACATAGTCGGTATGGTAGGATTAGTGTTGGACAAAAAATGTTTCTCATCATCAGTAAGAAAACCTCTTTGATACCAGATGTCATTTAATTCTAGGAGGCCAGTTATCACACGTTTGACAGGGTTGGAGTCAAGAATTTCATAGCAACCAGGGGTATGCAAATGTTTGCAACCCATAGTTATGTAATCAAAAGTATTAAGAATAACAATATTGCCCCCTTTATCGGCCTCCTTGATAACAATTGAAGGGTCTTTGGCCAAGTTTTGCAGTGCTTTCCTTTGCTTAGTAGTAAGATTACTTATTTTGTTTTTATGTGAGACAACTAGTTTGTCCAAATATGAATGGATGTCTTGTGTGAGTGCTTGGTTGAAGGTTTCAATGACATTGTCTGCAGGCAGTTGAGGTGTAAATTTAGACTTCGATTTCAATTCTTTGAGATTCAAATGCAGTGGGTTGATATTTAAATCTTGAGCAACATCACATGATTGTGAACAGACCTTGCGATCTAGGGTGACTAGGGTCTCAATTACATTTAAATCCCCAATACTGAAGGAACTGGGGGGATCAGGTATAGTTTTCGGTTGATACATTTTGACTTGAGTAGCAAAAAACTTTTTTAATTTGAGTTTCCTCAAAAATTTGAATAGATCGACCTGAAAATTCACAAAATTAGTACCACTGCTGGGAGAAAAAGACAGACCTTTATTGAGTGCAGAATTCTCGTCATGAGACAAAGAACGATCAGAAAGGTTGATCACCAAATCTGAATCAACTATAGTCCCAAACGTTTCTTTGAGCGCGTCAAGATCCCTGAACGAGTCATGTCCTCGTCCGAACTTCCGCTTCCGCTGCCGCTTACCCCCCCTCCTGCCCCTGGTGTGCTTGGCATGGTTGGAGTAAACACGGTTGGATGTTTGATAAATCTGACTTGTTTGGTGTTGGCAAATCTGATATTGCCCTTTTTGTAGCGCCTGATTTCGCCCAAAAAAAGTTGTCCTTTTAAATTGGGAGTTGCACCAGACTGTGCCTCATTAGCATCTGATTCAATTGGTTCTGTTTCTGAGTCTGGATCAGAACTAGCAGGGGTAGTAGTTACTGAAGGTGATTTAGAATGGGTGTTGATATCATCATACTTGGGTTGAAAAGTATAGACTCTATCCTGACGGTAATCTTTATCGTCAGGAAAATATTTACGAAATTTACGCAGCTTAATTTCGTCTTGATACTCAACTAAGATTTCATTCATTTTTTCAAAATTCTTATGTTTAGTTTCTTCTGCATTAGGCATTTGACTGATTTCCTCTTTAATTACTTGAATCTTAGTTAGAACACGTTTATGCTCTCTAGTCGCATGTAAAATTAGTAGCTCCAACATATGTTTGGAGCTTTGGTTTAAATTATCTACCCATTGTTCTGCTAGATCCGCATCCTCTTCGTGATCAAAATTAGGGAATGTGAGAATCCGTAAGCCTCTAGGGATAAGATTGTTATCAAGATAATTGGTGAGCGAAGCTTGCTCCCAATACTTGTTAATTTCTTTTTTCGAAAGACGTTCGAGTTTAATACATTTTTGTTTAAGAGTCTCAGGTGCTGAAGAAGTACGTTTGAATGGATTTTCTGTGCTACCCCTAGGGGCAAATAATGCTGCCCTATCCTTGTCTCTATTAGACATATAATCAGCCATTATTGTGCAGTGAAGGTCAGCAGGCGCAGACTAACGACAATAAATGTAAAACAAAAAGATGTGGATTATCGCATTCGAGGTCTGTGCGCTAGTATTCACTGTTTGTGTTAATACTAAAGAAATTGAAGTGTGAGCTGCACTACCACCTACGCCAGCCAGTCCACCCTGGCTGGTACCAGAAAATATGTACAAGAAGGGAGTTGAGGTGGAGATGCGCTAAACACCATATGAATAAGGAGCACTAATTATAAAATTGATGCTTTAATTGTTGCAGAAACAGCCGACACGTGTTTCGACACGCAGGTCGTTTTCAAGGCTGAGTGGTCACATGCAACATTTGATTTATCATATTATTCATGACAGAAAAGAGGATACAAAAGATTGTAACAATCACATTGAATTTGAAAAAAGTAAATAGAGACCATATCACATAAAGTTAAAAAATAGTAGTGACATATAGCAAAAAAATAGTGACATATAGCAGATATCATAATATTATATAAATAAGAATCATTGGCATACCGTAAACCATGGTTGGAGGGTGGAGTAAACAGAAGCAAACGGTAATTGAAAATAATGAAACAAAAACAGAAAATATACAGTGAGAAACATGCTTAAACATTTGAGGAATACATCCTTCCTTAAATGGAAGAACAAAAGAAACACATAAAAAAAGGGAGATTTCCTTGACCTATGCGCTACAATACCGGAGCCCCCAATCAAGCATGGTGTGCACACATCACCCATGCAAATAATGACATTGTGAATTAATCGGCACCAAAAGTTAAAGGACACACGTTGAGTAGAAACCAATAGCTAATGCAAAAGATACAAGATCAAAGTAATAAATTGAGCTTACCACAAGAACACAGAGTATATCGGAGAAATCAATACATGGGAAATCCCTGTGTAAAACAAGCATCAATGTCAGATGGACAACTCGAAACAAAGGATTGCTAATAATTGTAAGAAAATACAAGATATAGCCCAAAATATTCGAGTCTACATACCACAAGAAGCAGAGCGTTATAAGTATTACGCTGGTGTCAAGTCCAAGCCGTGATGGCCGTAACCAATATATAACCTGAAAACCAATCAATAGAATATCTAAGTACTTCAGCCAGATAGTATGGAATCAAATCACTGACTATTCAGCAGAAAAAGGTCAAACTCACTCGTTGGATCGAGCAGTCACAGTTATAGAGGAATTCCCCAGAGCAGTCATCTGTACCAGACATTGGAAAAAGATAAAGAAAAGGCAACCGGCGTCACAGCGGTGACGTAGGTTGCGTCGCATGCATCTGGCGTCGCGTGAGTGACGTCAGATGTAAACAAACAGTTAAAGTGAAAATAAAAATAGGACTAAGCCGTCAAGTAGAGATAGTATAGAGAAAACTACTAATGTGTGGCCGGTAACCAAATACTAATTAAAAAGGAGAAGGAAATAATAGAAAAGAAGCAGCAGACGTCACAGCGGTGACGTCCGTTGCGTGGAACACAGTTAACGTCGCCCTGATGACGTAAGTATATTCAAGCAGAATAATAGTTATCTTGGACTCAACGAGATAATTAGGATCAAATACCTACCTATTCCAATGGTAGGACAATATTTAAATTGAAATGGAAATTTTTTTTTTAAAACTAAGGGTGCCAGTGCACACGAGCATGATGTAGCGGCTCCGGCAAAGTGCGTCTCCATGTCCTGTTCAAAAAACATACAATCCATTTTGATTCATTAATCAGAATTATTATAGAAATACAGACATCTCGTGGTCTGTGTTGAGACCCCGTGTGGTACAACGTAATAGGCAAATAATTTTCGCCTCAATTTGGCGCAATTTCAGCTCAAGGTTGCCACCCCTTTTCCCCTTATGAGCCTTCATCAGACCAATAAAGCGCAAGTCAGCAATGTCATCTAGCTGATGTTCCAATTGCCAATGAACGGCCAAGGGTGACTTTGGTTCAAGCATTTTGAGGCTAGACAAGTGTTCCCGGATTCGGATACGGAGTTGACGAATAGTGCTACCCACATACAATTTCTCACAGGTACAAATGATAGCATAGACCACATGAGTAGTCTTGCAATTAATAAAATCACGTATTTGAATTTGAGTTCCAAAATGGTCACAAAAGGTTTTGCATTTAGCAACAGCCCAAGGGCATTGGTTACAATTACCACATTTATGAAAACCCCCCGGTTGTTTTAACCACATAGAAGAACTTGGTTGGTTATCAAAAAATGAAGGACTCACAATACTTTTGATCGTAGGTGATCTTGTAAAAGTAAATTTGGGCTTTGGAGTCAAGAATGGTTGTAAATCTTTGTCAAGTCTTAGAATATGCCAATGCTTTGCAACCATTTTATATAGCAATGAAGAATCATTCGTGAATGGAGTGATTAGTGAGATATGTGAGGGATGCTCTTTTGACCTAGTCACATTAGTTGCCATGGGGGCCAAGTTTGCACCCTCCTTGGCTAACCTTTTTATGTCTTTCTATGAAGAAACGCATATCCTCAATCAAGTGCAATTTGTGTCAAATATTGTGATGTGGCGCCGTTACATTGATGATATTTTTCTAATTTGGAAAGGGTCTGAAGACTCTTTCACTACTTTTCTAGGTCATGCCAACATTAATAGGTTTGGAATTCGCCTTATTGGATTTGTGAACTCATGTGAAATTGACTTCTTGGATTTACATATCTTTGTTGCAGGAAACACTGTACTTACCAATACTTTCAGAAAACCTACTGAAGTAAATTCAATTTTGGCTGCACAGAGCAATCACCAACGCGCTATTATTGATAACATCCCAACGGGAGAATTTCATAGAGCCAGACGTAATTGTACTCTATCCAGTGATTACAAAAGAGAATGTAATATCCTTAATCAACGCTTCCTCAATCGAGGGTATAAGAGTTCAGTTATTTACAAGGCTTACTCTAAATTTACCCAAACTCATCAACGTGACCTCTTGACTAATGTGACTAGGTCAAAAGAGCATCCCTCACATATCTCACTAATCACTCCATTCACGAATGATTCTTCATTGCTATATAAAATGGTTGCAAAGCATTGGCATATTCTAAGACTTGACAAAGATTTACAACCATTCTTGACTCCAAAGCCCAAATTTACTTTTACAAGATCACCTACGATCAAAAGTATTGTGAGTCCTTCATTTTTTGATAACCAACCAAGTTCTTCTATGTGGTTAAAACAACCGGGGGGTTTTCATAAATGTGGTAATTGTAACCAATGCCCTTGGGCTGTTGCTAAATGCAAAACCTTTTGTGACCATTTTGGAACTCAAATTCAAATACGTGATTTTATTAATTGCAAGACTACTCATGTGGTCTATGCTATCATTTGTACCTGTGAGAAATTGTATGTGGGTAGCACTATTCGTCAACTCCGTATCCGAATCCGGGAACACTTGTCTAGCCTCAAAATGCTTGAACCAAAGTCACCCTTGGCCGTTCATTGGCAATTGGAACATCAGCTAGATGACATTGCTGACTTGCGCTTTATTGGTCTGATGAAGGCTCATAAGGGGAAAAGGGGTGGCAACCTTGAGCTGAAATTGCGCCAAATTGAGGCGAAAATTATTTGCCTATTACGTTGTACCACACGGGGTCTCAACACAGACCACGAGATGTCTGTATTTCTATAATAATTCTGATTAATGAATCAAAATGGATTGTATGTTTTTTGAACAGGACATGGAGACGCACTTTCCCGGAGCCGCTACATCATGCTCGTGTGCACTGGCACCCTTAGTTTTAAAAAAAATTTTTCCATTTCAATTTAAATATTGTCCTACCATTGGAATAGGTAGGTATTTGATCCTAATTATCTCTTTGAGTCCAAGATAACTATTATTCTGCTTGAATATACTTACGTCATCAGGGCGACGTTAACTGTGTTCCACGCAACGGACGTCACCGCTGTGACGTCTGCTGCTTCTTTTCTATTATTTCCTTCTCCTTTTTAATTAGTATTTGGTTACCGGCCACACATTAGTAGTTTTCTCTATACTATCTCTACTTGACGGCTTAGTCCTATTTTTATTTTCACTTTAACTGTTTGTTTACATCTGACGTCACTCACGCGACGCCAGATGCATGCGACGCAACCTACGTCACCGCTGTGACGCCGGTTGCCTTTTCTTTATCTTTTTCCAATGTCTGGTACAGATGACTGCTCTGGGGAATTCCTCTATAACTGTGACTGCTCGATCCAACGAGTGAGTTTGACCTTTTTCTGCTGAATAGTCAGTGATTTGATTCCATACTATCTGGCTGAAGTACTTAGATATTCTATTGATTGGTTTTCAGGTTATATATTGGTTACGGCCATCACGGCTTGGACTTGACACCAGCGTAATACTTATAACGCTCTGCTTCTTGTGGTATGTAGACTCGAATATTTTGGGCTATATCTTGTATTTTCTTACAATTATTAGCAATCCTTTGTTTCGAGTTGTCCATCTGACATTGATGCTTGTTTTACACAGGGATTTCCCATGTATTGATTTCTCCGATATACTCTGTGTTCTTGTGGTAAGCTCAATTTATTACTTTGATCTTGTATCTTTTGCATTAGCTATTGGTTTCTACTCAACGTGTGTCCTTTAACTTTTGGTGCCGATTAATTCACAATGTCATTATTTGCATGGGTGATGTGTGCACACCATGCTTGATTGGGGGCTCCGGTATTGTAGCGCATAGGTCAAGGAAATCTCCCTTTTTTTATGTGTTTCTTTTGTTCTTCCATTTAAGGAAGGATGTATTCCTCAAATGTTTAAGCATGTTTCTCACTGTATATTTTCTGTTTTTGTTTCATTATTTTCAATTACCGTTTGCTTCTGTTTACTCCACCCTCCAACCATGGTTTACGGTATGCCAATGATTCTTATTTATATAATATTATGATATCTGCTATATGTCACTATTTTTTTGCTATATGTCACTACTATTTTTTAACTTTATGTGATATGGTCTGTATTTACTTTTTTCAAATTCAATGTGATTGTTACAATCTTTTGTATCCTCTTTTCTGTCATGAATAATATGATAAATCAAATGTTGCATGTGACCACTCAGCCTTGAAAACGACCTGCGTGTCGAAACACGTGTCGGCTGTTTCTGCAACAATTAAAGCATCAATTTTATAATTAGTGCTCCTTATTCATATGGTGTTTAGCGCATCTCCACCTCAACTCCCTTCTTGTACATACTTATGAGAAGCACTTAACTATGTAGCTTTCTTAATGATTGGTGCTATGATGGCTCCTTGTATGGGATTTCCACAGTGACACCAGGTGCTGGATCGCACAAACTGTACAGGAAACAGTGCTATTAAGCACACGCCCTTTCGATGTGAATGGCAACACACCTAGAAAGGTAACATTCTTGTCTCTGCCGAATTATAAGTATGGCTTCTAGTTTTCCGTTTTTTAATTATTTTTATACATTAATACAGACGGAAATCAATCTCTGTCTGTATTCATTTATAAAAATAGAAAAAACTGAAAAACAGGTGTTTCTGTCTGATTATTAATGATGCGACTTAGACACCTGCAATGCAATTGGCCTGCGATTGGCAGCATGTAGAATGTAAAAGTTGTATAAAAATAGCATTTAAGTTCTTCAAATTGCTGACAGCATATATCTTAAGGTAGCAGCAGTCAATGGAGCAACCGTTTGTTGTTATGGAAAACATGGAGCTAGTATTGAATTTCCTATATGGCTTCATTTGCGCTATAATAAGTACATTTCTTAAATTAAAATAAATGCAGAAAAATACTGGTTGCAAATGATCTTTTTATATGACAAAAAAATAAATGTGGATGAATACAGAAAAAAAAAGGCCAAAAAATAAATATGTATAAATACAGACGGAAAAGGTGGAAAAATAAATACCTTCAAACCGGAAGCCTTAATTCAAAGCAATGGTACTCATTTTGCTCTGCAGGTAGTATGATATGATAGATTATTTATAACGCGCTTAATACCCACAGGTTTTTAAGTACAGACCCGTGGATCGAACCTTTGTGGCTCCATGTTGTCTTGCTTCCAAGGTGAGCACGTTGCCCGTGAGCGGTCCTCCCGAGATGTGGATGGGGTGGGAATGAATTGTTGTGCATGGAGCCATCAACATTTACTACCATTTCTGAATGGTGCATCCTTCATCTGTGAAGTCATGATAGTCTTGATAGCCGGTCAAGTGGCACAGCGAGTAGAGCACTTGCTCTGACATCAGTGCAGAGTCCGCCGACGCAGGTTCGAATACTGGCAGGGCCAAACTCAGCCTTTCGTCCTTCTGAGGTCAATAAATGAGCACCACACAGCATGGGTAATAATAAGCAGTGCTCAGATACCTGAGGCTTTGTAGTGTTATATAAATGCAAAATAATTATTATTATCATAGAGGATTATGCAATTCGTAATCACCTTCCATGTTGTCACAGCAGAGAGATGTGACATTGTCTCGGCCCTGTGTGTAGGTAATACCTTCCTTATTGAGTTGCTGTGGAAGGTAGAAATCTGATATTTTATATTTCCTATATACTTCCCCCATGCTGATTCTCTCCGATAACCCGGTAATGCTTGGCCACGGGAGATAAATATATATTTACGCTTTTAGTGGTTCAGGGATAACGGAGAAATATCACAGATCATAATGCTCCCCAATGCAACGATCCCACCTCACAATCTGAGAAAAGAAACTGTTTTAATCAGAATATTTCTTTTAATTTAAAGTATTAAATCAAGGAAATGGAGGTGATCCCCTAAATTACAATGCTGGGGATGCGTCCTTTAAAACACTGCAAATACATTTAGATTACAATGAGAATTAATACAATGTAGCCCGCCTTTCTTTGTCTTGGTAACATTTTAATTTAAATGCACACTAACATTCATGCATAGAACAAGGCTATACACGACTATTCTAGAAAATGTGCTCGGATGTTTTTAATTATACAATCCTGACAATGCTGTTTTCAACATAAAAAAAGAAACAATTATGATTTCCAAACAACACTTGAAAACATTGAATAAGAATTTTTTACAAAAGAAATCCTACCAAAGCATCATTGTTCTGTGCTCAGAATCCCTATTCAGAACACATGGACAAATACATTATACTTGATTCGCGCGCAGCAAAAGACGTAACTCCATATACATCAATGTTGTTGCACTCAGCAAGAACTTGTGCTAATCTTCATTGTGCTCAGCCATATCTATCTATGGTATGTGGGCAGTTTCTCAGGCTTCATATGGTTTTCAAATGTGGGTGTTCCTTCCTAGGGATGGTCTGAGTCGAGCGGAAAACCTTTTTTCCCAAAAAATTGTTGGGCATCCCAAAGTCAATTCATAACTTAATTGTTCAACTAGAATTAGAAGCCCCCTTTATTGATGCCATTACAAATGTGCACACTCTGCAATTATGGATAACTGTTTTTCCTGTTTAGGATGTTTCTTTAATGAACACGTTGGTGACAGAGCTATGGTTTGATCAATCAGCAACCAAAATAACTTGGCCTCAGGCAGATGCAGGCTACATGAGAGGAATTGGATAAAGATCCTTGTGTTCTCTTCCGGAATTGATTGACAGCCATTCAAATTCTTCATTAAAAGCTATCATACTACCCTGCAGTATGAGGGAGAGATGGATACATCATACGGGGTAGAACATCTGCTATCAAATACACAGCACCGAGCAGTGGTCAATCTTATCCCTATTACCTTGATCTCTTAACCGATCTCTTAACCTACAGCACATATAGAACACAAATTGCTCTTATATCTTCTACTAGTTAATTCAATAACTGCCAGGCGGTCAGGTACTTGCGCTGAGGGTGAAGGCTTGTGTCAGTGTGAGAATGTCTACCATGAAACTAGAGTAAACCTTCTTTGCTCTTGTCCCTGGCACAGCTCCATGAGAAAAGGATGGTTGGTGTCTGTTGTAAAGGTCTCCTGATTGTTCCGGCTATCAAGATGCTGAAAATACATTGCTGTATGAAAGCTCACAGATGACTATACAAGATAACAACCTATGCCTGGGCCTCCTGAACAATCAGATCGAGATTAATTCAGATTTATTAATTTATTATTTTGTGCAATACTTGGAGAAATATGAAGTTTTAATATGCTTACTTTTATGACACTCTTTCAAGCTTTTATTTTCAATCAAAATTACACATACATATTTGATACCAGGACCTATGGGAATCACGCAAGTCACACCAGGAGGCGAGGAAGGAGGTGGGGTAGAAGACTGCAGCAACCCCAATGCCTTGGCGAACTTCAACAAAAGATATACGAGGTCCAGTGCGAAAGACGTCAATTGAAAGTAATGAAAGACTTAGTACTTAATCTTTCCAAGCATAACATCACTCCAGATGAAAGATCTTTACTTAATAAAGGACTGTCCTTTGCGCCATCGGCCAAATACAATTATATTGATGCCCTTATAGATTTGTTAAAGTTTGTGCATAAAATTAAATTGAAGAAATTCTTTGCCACAAAAGCACCTGTACAATTTCACAGAAGTATTCCAATACCGATCAGTGATCTAACTATTCAAGAAAAAGAGGACACCTTTGTCTTGCCCTCCTTAATGGAAACTGAAGACTATGAAATGAGGAACCTGTTACTAAAACTGAACATTAGATCTGTCTCCGTGACCCCAAAGGAACATAAGAATATATAAAAATTATTGCCACAGCTGTCCACAGACAATGCGATTGACTCTATTTATAAAGCCGTCACAGACGAACTATACAACATTTCGGAAAAGGAAAGGAAGATGAGTAAACAACATGATAACTGTAACAATAATTTGACACAGGCAGAAAGGAAAGTGTTAAAAGAACTAGCGGGCAACCCATTGATATCTATTAAGGAAGAGGACAAAGCTGGAAATATTGTTATTATGAACCGGGAAGACTATTTGCAAATGGCTGCAAATCACTTATCTTTACCAGGATGTTACAATACTCTAACAAAGAACCCAAGAACAAAAATAATTTCAGAATTGGAACAAAATGTCATCACCTGGCACACGAGGGGCCTACTAACTGACGATGAAAGAACCTATTTAATGATCAAGGAACCTACAACACCGACCATGTATTTTCTACCCAAGATACACAAGAACTATGAAAAAATACCCAAAGGACGCCCAATACTTAGCGGAATCGGATGGGCAACCGAAAACATCTCACAATATCTAGATAATATACTTAGACCTAGAACAAGTCTGGTCAAATCATACCTAAAAGACACAACAAGTGTGATCAATACTCTTAGAGCAATCAAATGGCAAGAAACATATCAACTCGCCACTTTGGACGTAAAGGCCCTCTATACACCGATACAACACAAATGGGCAATCACCTCCATTGACTATGCTTTCAAGGATGAATCGGCGTCATATTTTCAGCAAGTACAGATGGTTAAAGAGATGCTACAATTAACCCTGGATCATAACATCTTTACATTCAATGATCATTTATACCAACAGACCAAGGGAGTGGCCATGGGCACCAGATGTGCCCCAGTCCTGGCCAACTTATTTATGGCTATGTTTGAGGACCACATTGTATACAAGGACCATGAGTACAAGATTAAAGTCAAACTGTGGACGCATTATATTGACGACGATGTCCTCCTAATCTGGGAGGGAAGGACAGAAGAATTTCTCAGATTTATGGATAGACTTAACATTAACAGTTTCGGTATTGAGTTTAAAGGCCACTGCAACAATACAAATATCAATTTTTTGGACCCTACTATACAGGTACGAGGTTACGGCTTGGCGACCTGGACGTATAGAAAAGAAACGGAAGTCAATTCCACCTTACATACTAAAAGTTGTCACTTTAAACCAACAATAGACAATATCCCAATTGGGGAGTACACTCGAGCAAGACGTAATTGTCAGGAAAATGTAAATTTGAGGACGAATGTAACCTGCTAAGAGTGTGATGATCTCTTCCTTACGAGGGCAGCAACTCCGCGGGAATACAGTTCGGATTCCATGGAGTACGCACAACATGGAGATGCCAACAGCAAGAGGTAGCGGTCTAGCATTTCTGACGTCAGGTTACGGGCAAGTGGCCACGCCCCCAGACTTGCAGACCTCATATCCAGAACTGCCGCCATCACCTCAGCGCGTTGCTACTCTCATCCCAGAGGCAAGCTATGTTCCGCTGCCGTGAGTACGATTCCGTGTGTAAGATTCAAGCAACATACACCAAAAAGAGCAAAGAGAGAGCCTACAATGTTACCAGGACCAAGAAGCAAGTAGATATGCTTTGCAAGAGACAGGACAGTGCTATTAACCCAATGCCAATCAGGTTCATCACCAAATACAGTCAGAACCACTATGTACTACGGAAAGCTTAACAAAAGCATTGGTATCTCTTGAAATTGGATCAAACCTATCATTACATTCCAGAAAGCTGATACTTTGAAGAAGATTGTGAGCCCATCACTTCTACCTGCCTTAAAAGAAAAAAGTAAGAGGACATGGTTAGAAACAGATCATATTGGATTTAGAAAGTGTGGCATCTGCACAATGTGCAAATATGCACATGTACAAACCAAAGAATTTTAGGACACAAATTGACTCACCCTCAGGATCAAACAAGAAATCAACTGCAGGATGAAATTCGTTGTATACGGGATCATTTGTATCTGCAGTGAAATATACATTGTCAGTACCAAGAGAGAACTTTGCACCAGAATAAGAGAGCACATAGCAACGATTGGGAGCCAGAACCCGAGGTTCACTTTGGCAGACCATTGGCAGACACACCACCAGATGGAAGAAAAAACTGCAATAAAATTCATAGGACTACAACAAATTCCTCAAGCAAGAAGAGGGGGTGATAGACTCCTAAAACTGAGACAAGCAGAGGCTAAAATTGTTTGTTTTTTAAATACTACTGGTAATGGGTTGAATTCGGACAATGAGATGATCTCTTTTCTTTGAACAGTTGTTCTCATATAAGTGGCCCGTACAACAAGGATTTGTACCACAGTAGCAACCTTAACATAAGGGTGATGTGCTTTTTGAATCAATGTGTTTTTTTAAATGTACTAACTTTGCTGTTACACATTTCCAGGTACGTTCTATTTCAGCAATGTCTCAATACTATATGTATGGCAATCTAGTCTAGATCTGACAAAGAGATCAAATGCAATTAAAGGTAACAAAATGCACTTTCTTTCTGTTACTATGCACCTCCATGCACGTTTTACCATAGTAAGCTTTCAAAATCACATGGTAAATGAATGCTTCATTGAGCAAGAGATAAGATGTAAATAACGGCAATAACCTTGCATTTTTGGAGTCCTTTAGAAAAAAATCAGGCTCTGCGTGACGGGATAAGCATAATACCCCGAAATATGTGCAAGCGGCATGATAGACAAAACTTTTTTCTGCTTGCCGCTCACGCATTTGCCCTCATTGAAACTTTTATCAGTATCGTCATAAAATAGATTAGATATTATCATAATGTTACATGTGTTCATTTCGCATGATCGTGTATTTCTTATTTATCATGAGCACATTATTTACATTCTCAGATCTTCTCAGGTTATTAAGCCAGATCTAAGCCTGCTTTTAACACAATGGGCTATCTCTGTATATCTGAAAAGTCCCTTTCAAGATGGCAACCGCCACATCTTGCAAATAAGTGGAGTCGAAAAGGGACTCCCACCAACATGACACGTTGCTTTGGCAACGTGCAAACCCTATGCCCGGGATTCCAAGGGAAACTGAAAGTTTTAAACTGTAACTATTGGCGCCGTGAGCACCTTGGAGATGGAGCCGACGCGTATCAGAACGCATCTATCATACAACTTACTGCAAGCTGCTGCGCAGGCAGCACTAGCTTTTTCATTCCCATTATTCATTGGGGATGTAAACGCCGGACTGACGGCTCAAATAACCATATTGGATCTATAAAACAAACAAGTTACACAGCAAGGTTTTTTGCCGTGCTGGCAGAATAGAAAACAGCTGTCCTTTTATTTACGAGCAGGGCACGATTATTATTATTTTTTGACATGACTAGTATGCCCACTGGAACTTCTTGGAAGTCGTATAAAATAGTATAAAGAAGAATTGCAATCATAATACTATATTTTTATCCTACATGGAATATGAGAAACAACGGTTTCAGAGCACACTCTGCAGACCATGGACGTTCACAGTTACCACCTAGCTCATGACCTTTCTTAGTGTCCCCTTAATCTCTAGACTAAGGCACCCAAACTTATTTGCATACCACACTTGATGACAAATTATATATAACTGTCTGATGCATTAGTAATGGGCAGTTGTTTTCCTAATCAATCTTTACAGGAAACATGGGATTTAACCAGACTAAATATGAGCTCGGTATGAACTAGGGTTTATAGTCATTTTTTCGAATGCAAAAATGTCAAGCCATTTTCTCGAACAAAATAAGGTAAAAAAAAAAAATGTCTAATTTTTCTTTTAATACTTTTTTTATTCGAAATGGGGGGGTCCCCCCCTCTTTTTTTTTACCCATTTTTTTTTACTCCCGGACCCCAAAATAAATATATAATTTAAAAAAACGGAATTCAACATTTTTTTTTCGAAAAAAATTGTCATTCGACATTTTTTTTTTAAAAAAATGACTGACCACCATGAACTAGGTAAGTGTTAGGGAGAATTCTCTGTTAAGGCTAATTTCCCAAACCTAGTGAATCCCCCAGCAGCTTTGCTGGATTTTTTGGGGGTTATTTTTTTCTCCTGCTAAGAGTGAGACTCTTTTTTTTCCCCACTCTTGGGCATTATTTGAGAATGTCCTTTGACTATGTAATGTGTTTAATGGGCTATGGGGTCTTATACTCCATAGGGCTTCATGTGGTTTTGGAATGTGTGTTACACAGCACCTCAGTGCAGTAACACAGGGGTGTCATAGTGACCCCCAAACATAGACTCCATACCCTGGGACTGACTACTGTCTCCCAGGGCATGTAAAGTCACCATTGGCTTTACTAGTCTCAAATTGTGAACAGAACCAGTACAACCCATCATATTGTGGAAGTACTGGTAGGAGTAATTCGATTGCCCCAGGGTCTGTTTTCCAAGGGGGCACTGTCCAGTCCCCCCTTGTCGAGTATCTGGCTGATGGCAGTGGATACCACGCAAAATATTCCACAGGAATATTTCCTATGGGATGTTCCCATTCATTTTAAATGCACCACTTTTTGGTGCAATGTTAAAGATACCGCCGGGTTATTTATTTAATATTTATTCCCCGGTTGGGTCTTTTTGCCAGTACTCGGTTTTAAAATGGCGTCTGTGTTGACCTCTGAAACTCTAACCCAAGTCGAGCCCTTTGTTCCACTTTTTGGCGGGCTTCTCCACAGAAGCCCTCCAAATGGTGCCACTCCGTCTGGGGTCTACAGGATGTGTGGGAGGGGGATTAGGCACCCTGGACTGAGTTGCCTTGGCAACTCAAGTCGCACTCTTGTGTGATTGGCCCAGTGGTGAGCCGCCCGGCTCACCACTTAGCAGGGGAGCCAGGATTGTTCAACATGTGGAGCCTGAAGCCAATATAGTTGGGCACACTCCAAGGAAAGCCCCCCCACAGATAAAAGGCAGGGTTTGTCCCTCCTCCCTGACCCCCAAAGATTTATTAGGAAAAAGCGTGCTTTTTAGCTGCAAATTTTAGCTAAGATAATGGATCAAAAATTGGATGAGTTTTGTAGATCTAATGAGATACAAATAGTAAGCTTCCTCAAACAGACTTCCATAACACATCAAAATCATAGTTTAAAAATAATTAGATAAACATGATTTATCCAGACACATGACCAGTGTTCAAATCCTGGGCACAGGACTGCTCGCAGAAAGTGCAGGATTTTTTCTAAATATACACAATAGCGACAGCATCCACCCTTTCAAAAAAGTGGATGGATCTCTTTCACCCACGTGGTCCCTCGACTTGTGCCATGATTTACATGCTTTGGGGTCAGGCATATAAGTTATTGGTGGGGCTGGGATGAAAACATGCTAATTTCTTAAAATAAAACATACAATGATATACACTTGTTCACAATTGGGTTAATTGTGTGCCCAATTACTAAATAAATCACTGATGTTTCAATAGTATCCGCAAAGTCACTACTAGTGAACACACATTCCCAGAACAGTTTTGCCCATGATCACAAGGCACTCCAGTGCAATCAATCCCATCACTTTTGAATACCTATCAAAGCAGGGAAGGAATTGAGCCGGGACAAGGCAGAGCTGCTCTCTGGCAAATATTGTGTTGCCAGATGCCGTTCCTTGGGGACCCGTGGCCCATGCCCTCTCAAACGTGAGGAAGCTCTCTGCCTCAACGCCCCAAGTCTCCTGAATGATGTGCTTTTGAAGTCTCAATGTGTGCAGCAAGCTACGATTGCAATGCCTTATCAAGCTGATCTGAAAGTTGTCCATTGCTTACCAGAACAGTTCACACGCAATCAATGAAATGACTCAAAGTTGTATACATGTCTCGCGCTTTGCACACATTTAATTGTCTTGTTCAATATTCTGACAGAACAAATAACCATTATACAAAGTGAGCAGTGCATGCTCAGGAGGAATGCACGTTTGAATTAATATCAGACATGTTTGATAAATTGGCGGCCATTCTTATGTTCCCAAAATACACTTCGTTTTTATGCAAGGCAGCCAGCATCTGATATTAATGGCACCCACATTCAACACCTACCGTCACCCCTCATTACCACTCACACCACTGACAACATTTCCTTGGCCCCTGCTACCGCAACGGCCATTGAGCAGATTGGGTGGTCTTTAGCCCCCACAAAAAAATGTTGGGACTAGTACTAGGGACTTTTGTTCCTTTAGAAATGGGAATGGGAGAAAATGATCAAAAGTGAAAAGGGTGGATAAAGTTGCATGTTTTATGAAATAATGACAATGGCTTTAAAACCCAATGGGGATTTGTTAGGCTCACATAAATCTGCATGATGCTATTGTGACTTTGCATGCAGGATGGGGAGAATAAAACTAAAGCCATACTTTTATTGCTCAATAGATGTCTATGACATTGGGGGTCATTATGAGTCTGGTGGCAGTCGTGCCAGTGAATGCCACCAGAGTCATGAATTTTCCGGCACCCCGAAATGACCAATTACTGGGGCATTACAAACCCGGCAGACCCGTTAATCGCCCATTCCCGGCCACCGGAAAATGTTAGTCTCCATTCCCATTTGAGTCCCATTGGACTCAATGGGAATGGGGAGGACGGAGGCACCGGCAGCATTCTTGAATGGTGCCGGTGCATCCGTCAAGGTCTGCGAGCGGGTGCCTTTCCACGGTATCTGGTCAATCCATCGAATACTAATGCATCTAACACCATACCATCGAATTATAAGCAACGAAATGCCATTCCGTCAAATGTCCATTTCGCTGAATATAATTCGATGGATCTACCGAAATTAGTGATATAAAACTGTGGGTTAGATTAGGGTTAGGGTTTGGGTTAGGGGTTAGTGTTGGGGCTAGGGTTAGATTAGGGTTAGGGTTTGGGTTTGGGTTTGAGGTTAGGGTTGGGGCTAGGGTTAGATTAAGGGTCACATTAGGGTTAGGAGTTAGGGGCTAGGGTTAGATTAAGGTTTACATTAGGGTTAAAGTTTGGGTTAGGGTTGAGGCTAGGGTTAGATTAAGGGTTAGGTTAAGGTTAAATTAAGGTTTACATCAGGGTTAGGGTTTGGGATAGTGTTATGGTTAGGGCTACGGTTAGATTGGGGTTTGGGCTAGGTTTAGGGTAAGGGGGTGGGTGTGGGGGTTGAGGGGCTTGAGGGGGGACCCCCCAATATACAAAAAACCATTAAAACGTTACACGGAGTTGGGCAGTGCCAAAATTTCAGCACTGGACAGCTCCATATAATGTTTTAACGCTACAAAAAAATGCTACCTTTTAAATGTAAAAGTGCATTTCCATTTAAACCAGTCCATTTATATTGTCGATGGACTGGTTTCGATGGAAAGGCACTTTTACTTGTCCTGTCTACGCTTTTATAGTCGATGCATCTGTTCGATGCATGGATTTCGATGCATTGACTAAAAAACCCTCTCTGAACCCTCAGTTCTGACCTGACGGGCAGAAGAGCACCCAATCGCAGACTCGTAGTTTGCCAGTCCGCTAACAACGGTACCGGCAAGCTTACCGGTACCGTTGTTACCGGACCGGCAAACTTGTAATGAGGCCCAATGTATATAGTGCATAATTAGTTTACTATGAAAGGCTGGTTTATTCTGTAATATGGTTTGCTTCCAAGGCATTGCTATAAATAAATAATTATTTAAGCACATGAAATGCAAAGCAAAACCTAAATAAACATCTATATCAACTAAGCCTGGGAAGATGTGCTCAGTTGCTCAAATTGTCTGCATCCTAGTTTCACCACTTAACCAAAATGTGTGATCCTGGGCAAATCATTTAATCACACTAGGCCTCATTACGACCCTGCAGCTCCCGTAATGAAGGGGGCCAGTACGGGACCAGCCCCCTTCATTACGGGAGCGCCTATCACGAGTTCCCCTTTGCGGGACCCACATCAGATGTCTGGTAAAACCAGACGTCTTTTCTGGGTCCCGCGAGGGGAAGACGGAGGTAACAACGGGACACTTGTAATGTGCCCGTTTTTACCTCCCTCCCCATTCCCATTGAGCCCTATGGAGGCTCAAATGGGAAATGGAAATGGTTCCTGCAAGGAGTACTTACCGGGTCCTCCTATGTCGGAATGACCCGGTAAGTCCGCATTGCAGGAACCCGGTAATGGAGCACGGTTTGGAGGCAACCATGGAGCTAATAGCTCCATGGCTACCTCCAAACTAGTAATGAGGCCCCCTGTGCCCCCTGTGTCTTATCCACAGCTCTGTAAGTGATTCTGATTCACTTCAAAGCTTATTTTAATATATCATGCTATTATAAAAAATAAAACTAATGCCTATAGAGTTGCTCCATATATAATAAAAGCACAATTTAGGTATTTTGCACCACAAAGTTATTTGCCACTTAGTCACTTGATCTCACTTCCATGGTGCGTCCAAGTATCAAAGACTGATTATGCTTCTTGTAATGTCCTTTTCTATAAAGTCACATCTGTTGGTGCAATCCATATGCAAATTTAGAGGTTTGCATTTATTTTGCTCCAGAGCGCCTGGATGAGCTCCAATAGATGAGTTTCTTGCCTTTGTTATGATCCTGCAGTTTAACTTTTTTGTTATGTGTTAAAATGCCATCTGCCACTAATGTTAAAACAAAAGTAGATTGGGGCAGAGGTGGGCGGTTTGTGGTTGTAAATGAAACTGTATGCAATTGCGTGCACTTTATTTGTGGGAAAACGTCACTGTAGCAGGACTTTTTTAATGGCTCGTCCCGCTTCCCTCCCCCCACTCTTGCAATGCTGGATACTTCCCTGCACCCGGGGCTATGATTGAAGGAGGGCAATAGGCAGGCATGAAGGCGTTCACAGAATGATGTGCTGCGAGGCGTCTTATCCCCCCTCACAGCCGAAAGGCTTGGGAACTTAATGCACACTTGGTTGGTTGATATCTATGCAGTATCTATCCTTACAGCAGTAGTGACGATAGATATTGCATAGATGACTACTTTATTCAGTCAAGCCCGGACCCATTAGCATACATTCACTCAGACACACTTGCAGACACACACTATACTAACTCTCTGTTAACAACATACACACACAAGAACACCACAGTCCCTCAGTCACAAGTCACTCACTCAATGTTGACATAGACATATCAGACACTTCACACAAAACAAACACTTAGGCACCAGCATTCACATTAAAATAATGCTTGGCTTACTGCTGACGCTGCAGTGCTTACCTTCTGAAGAAGAGTCTTCTTCTTCGGTCGGCACAAGCACAGTGGCAGCAGCAGCCTGGACACTGCTGCTCGGCACACAGAGAGCAGCTACCAGAGAAAGAGACGGCAGGGGGACGCGATTTTGCAATCTGGAGACCTGTTTTCCTAACAAAAACAAGGAGCCGGTGCACTGCCCGGTGCTTCTGTACAGGCATGGTTGGCCTGGGGCTGACCTTTGCATGAAAAATGTTGTTGCATAGCATCCTGCGCTGAGCGCGGCACGCGTGCGCTCCAATAACTTAAAAAAAAAGGTTTGCCCTGGCCTCCTCCCTCGCAAAACAATGTGAAGTGGAGGGAGGAGGCAAGAGGGGTGCAAAAAAAAAAAAATGCTGTGAGTGTCGGCGCCACTCCAGCAACGGGGGCATTTCAAATTTTTGGCTGGGCCTTGCCCGCTCAGGCCCTACCCTATCTATGCCTCTGCCACTTAGTATGTTTGATTGACAGCTAGGCTGTTGAATGGCGGTTTTTCTGCATAAAAGCAGGGCTTTGGGGACTGGAACTTCAGAAGTCGCCACAGGACCTAAAGAATCCGAAGACGGAGAAGCTGAGCCATCTACAACGACAACACCACCGGTGAAGCCCTGCTGTACGAACTCACCACTTCCCCGACGACAGAGGAGCTCCTCTTCCAGAAGAGTCTTCTTCCCCTTGAGCTGGTGGGACCAACCAGTTCGCCTTTTTCACCTTCCTGGATCGTCTCGTGGTCGATTCACCCGTGCCAAGCACCCCGGCGGCCGGATAGCCACGCTTCACCCCTACCACGAATAAAAGGGTCATACCTTTAACCGGGAAACTCCGCGGCTGGTTTCTTCCCTGGCAGTGCAACGACCTCCAGCTTTCCTCCACGTCGAGATCTTCTCTTCCCCTGGACGAAGCCCCGACTTGAACCCACTGCCAGGAACAACTGCCACCACTGGAGCTTTCTGACCATTTCAGGTACTGTGTCCCGCCTGGTCTCCCTTGCAACAGACTGTCCAAGGTGTCCCGTAAATCCTTGACTCTCTATCCTGGGTTGTCCTCTGACCTGCTAACAGGTCTGACTTGACTTGATCCAACCTCTTTTAACTTTTCTGCAAAGACTTTGAGTGCATTTCCACTGTGTGATCTTGGGCACATTCCGCCTTGCTCTCTCCAAGAGTGGGCCTGGCCTATGAACCTTTTTGCTCTACAGTAAACCCTGCCTTTCTTGACTTGCTTTGGTTTCTTAAAAGTGTTGGTACTGTGTGTTTTTTTCCTATTCTGCCTTTTCTCTCCCTTTTTAAACAAATTATTGGAGTGCCATCTACGGTTACGCGCTCACCTCTGTTTTGCTAAATAAGTGGTGTCTTAACCTAGACTTGTCGAATAATTAACTAGGGAGGTGTATATACTTATAGTGACTGTGTTTGAACTTGCTTGACATATTAGTGCCAGTGTATTTTTACAAGTGTGTTTTTAAATAAATAATTATATACTTGTATACCAAAGCCCTGGTCAGTGTTTGCTTGTGCTACAGTATTTTTTAGCCCTATTGTGTATACTCTATATACTGCCTAACTCTTCTTGAGAGAGGTCTGACTGCTCAGCCACAGCTACCAGGTAAATCTGGGTGGTGCAGACTGTTACCAATTGGGTTTACTGCTTACTCCTGTAGTCTTAAACTTTTTTGCAGTGGTCCCTAAGGGAACTGCACAGGTTTATGCCTAACAGTAAGCACATGCACTATCTTAGTAGCAATTAATCTGATGCTTAGATCAACATGATATTTGCGTACAGTATATAGAACTTAAAATGAGAGAACATGATGCAATTGAGAATTCTCTCTCCTTTCTGACAATGTTGGTCTTCTTTCGTCTCTCTATCCCTCACCATCCTCCCCTACACCAACTCCAACTCTCTGTCTGGACATGACAACTGAAATATAATGACTGTTGTAAAATTTATACAAACAATTGTTTTGTTTTGTTTATTTTTGATGACCATATACTTTCTGTTTCAAGAACATTATTATTTTTGCTTTTTGAATTTGTTTTTGATTTGGCTGCATAACTGCTGTTATTTGTATATGTGTTTTTTGTAGTTTTTGCCCAGCTTTGAGAAAGGCTAGAATTAGCCGAAACAAGTGTCGCTTAAGGGCACAACAAAAAACAAAAAAGAAAAAAGAAATTATGAGTACTAATTGAGTGATATGAATTGTCAATTGGCGCTGCTTTGAGAAATAACTTCAGTATAATTTTCTAATAGCGGTTTCTGGCTATAGCCGCTTTTCTACAAAACACGACGGTTTTCAGAGTACACAAATTCACCAGTCAACTAATAACAGCAACTTAACATAATAGGCCAATGTAGAGGTGTCGCAGCCCAACCAGCTTACTAAAGCCAAACACACTTCTCCTTCCTTATACGTATTTAATACACTTGCCATTGTAGATTTGGGTTTCTCAAAATGGGCCTAACCCTGAGCAATATGAAGGGTTGTATCATTTCACAGTTTTGAGCACTTAGATGATCTAATGCAGGCTAGTCCAACTCCAGACCTCGAGGGACGGACACATGTTGAATTTTCAGGACACCCCTCATTAATATGCATGAGATACATTTGCAATGATTGTAAATGCATGTACATTTCTTCTCATGAATATTAATGAGGGGCATCCTGAAAACCCATCATGATTCTGGCCCTTCAGGTCTAATGGTATGTTAATGTCTAGATATTAAATATTAAGAACATCACATTTCTATTATGCAATTTTATTTTTATTTTATTTAGCATTTGTTTGCTATCTATGCATGTATTTTAGATATGACAAATTATTTGTATTGCGTAATGATGGATAATTTTGTTGTGTTATGATGTATAATGTAATAATTTATTGCCTTATGTGCGAAATAAATACCAGCAGACAAAGCATTTGAATGGCTCGAGATTGTTTTTTAAAAAAAATAAGAATATAAGAAAGGATTACTTTCAAAGAGTTCAAAAAGGAGAAAGTAGTTTGCAGGAAATACACACTTTGCATACCATGTTTAAGAAAAATGTCAAGGCCTCGCCTCACCCCCCTTCTATTTTGTATTCTTTGGGAATTATTCTACTTTTTGACATTCAATTGTACAATGGGTGGGTTCATAGAGGCCTGTTTACAATCATTTGCAAATAGGTGAAACCAGACATTCGAGGAGACACTGCATTTTCTGAAGCCAACCCAAAGAATGGATTATTTTACTTAATTTAAAATTCTTAAAGTTTAAAGTTCTAAGAGAATTATATTTAAATAATGTGGGGTCATTTTCACCTATGTTTTTTGTTGTTGTTGAAGTAAGTCACAGGGACAGAAAAGATGCATGTAGGATTTCTCGGGATGAAATTGAAAAAGCACTGTGAACCCATATCTCCTGATTCTCCTCAGTCTCCTTGGATCCAGGAAACAAGGTACTCTCTTGCTCCGGTCCCCTTCTGGCCTGGTTAGAAAATCCTCTCTAGGCCTAGTCCTTTTTCCCACCTGCAAATTAAGGTGCATCTTTCGTCAATCAAATTAGTTGTATGGAAGTAGGCAGTGAGAACAGGATCCAGTCCCTTCCTTCCTTCTTTGTTTATGGAATCTTCTCTTTTTTAATAGAGTATACCAAGCCCACACATCATAATTTGATACATCTTTGCAGATTGGACAGACAATGTAATTAGTTCTCTTCACTTTATTAAACACAACCCTCCCCCTTGTTTCTATTGGCTCATTGAATTTGATGTGTCATAAGGGGTATCTGGAAGCTACAAACTAGCCCTCCCTGAGGTCTGAAAGCGAATGCCGAACAGGGATATTAAAATGCAATATAATACCTGGTTTATGGTCTTTGCATTGAATGCCATTGCATCTAGTGCCATTCCATCGACATTTTTCCATCTAAATAATTTCCATCTAATGCATTTCTTTTTCTTTTTTTTCCTCCCCCAAGCCCCCTTTGTTTTACCCATTAAAATGCACCTGAACAGAAATTAAGCCTTTACCCCCCAAAAATATGCATTAGATGGAATTTGTTTAGATGGAACATTTTAGATGGAATGGCATTCGATGCAATGGCATTCGATGCAATGACCAGATACCATAACTCCTTACATCAAAGCGTGATACTGGTGAAAATAACATACTCAGATTCATATGAATAGTCTTAATCCAGAGGTAAAATGTTTGTTTCTGCCCCTTCATATATGATGGAGTTGTTAAAGTATGAAAATTATGCTTAACATATACAGTTTAATATTCCTTCATATTATGCATTGGATTGTTTGCTTTTTGAGAAATTAATCTTGGGATCATGACAATATCTGTTGTCTTTGCAGAGATACTACCAAAATAGAAACCATCAAACACCTAGTAAAGAACTGCACTTCAATCTGCTCTAAGAGGACAATTTATTTAGAAACATTCTTAGAGAGATTTAGATATATGCTGCACAACACCATCTGGTGCATCATTATAAGCGGGAAATCACTGACCGGGTCTATTGCAGTATTGATATTTATTGCTGATATTTTAGAATTATAGGGAAGTATCTATGAAGAATGAATTCATCATTAATGTTCATTTTGTATTAACTCTTGCAAACATGGTTTAATGTTCCTCACGTTTATATTATTATATTTGTCATGACATATTGTGAAAGGCTTAATTAAACTGTAACACAAATAAATATAAAACAAATGGTGCCTTTCTATAGAATCCAGGTCTGCATTCAGTTTTTCAAGAGACAAATAGTTAAGAAATGACAACTGATAATCTATTTCCAATTGTCTTCAGTCATGTTGGAAACTATTAAAGTCGATTTGGACTATACACCAGCTAAACACCATCCGTGTCTAGCTTGCTTGATCTTTATCAGTAAACACAATCTGTAGCATATCTACTAACTAAAACCTAATGCAACAGATGCGCGTTCCTTCTCAAATGTAATGCTTTCAAGGCCAATAAGAGTCTCTAAGCATCTGCTGCTTCTGGGATGCACTTATCAGTCAACACACATCCATTTATCAATGCTATGGTGGGGTTTCAGATTAGCTTGGAAAAATAAAACCATATAATGCTTATATTTAATTTTATTTTTTAAGTTTTGGACCAGGGTCTGTTGTTTCAAGCAAACATAGCTGCTCGGCTTATCTTTCATGCCTTGAGCTAAACTGTATGTTATTGGATATCTGGAGATTTTCAACTTCCTGAATGGATACAATGGCTGTTTCAAAGAAATTAAAGTTTTCAGATTATATGTTAGCAGAATGCCAATGCTGCGTGAGATATACACTATCAGATATAAAAGAGAAAATGTCCAATTTAAGCCATTTTTACTTGTAAAAGCAATCTGTTGCTCTAGCCATATATAACATTTCTTTAGATGTGATTCAGACGACATATTCTAACTTTGTAAATAACATTGCATTTTGAATTTTCCTGTGTAATTACAGTGAAATAGTAAGTGCTTTGCCCTCCGGGTAGGATTGTTAATGCCATCAAAGATGGAGAGATAGCTAGATAAACTAGTCTTTATTTCCATTAAACTGTACAACACACAATCTTCCAAGCCAGGTGAGATAGCCCAGTCAGTTAATGTGTGGGGAGACATTGGGGGCCATGTGACAAGGCCTGAATTGATTCTATAAGTAAGTGTTTAAAAAAAGAGGGGGATTCTCCCTTACATATTACTGAAGGATCTTTAGGGGCTAGTCAGTTTATTATTTTTGATTAGTTATTTTTAAATACACTGATCAGTTTAAGAAATGTAATTCTGTTTCAGCAAACACAGTATTTCCTCTCCCAATGAAGAGCCCACAAACGGATATGACATTTAAAGTTATGTTATTAATGTAAAAACTCATTGATGAACTCTATGATTTTTTCAAAACCAAGTGTAGAGAAAGAATGAAAATAATGAACGTTAACATGTATTAGTGGCTGATTTATTTTTTGAAGAAAATAAATTAACAATCCATTAAGAAGGAATACTACAAGCATTACACATTTTAGGAATTATACAAACCAATATTGCTTATCAAGTGTGCTGCAGAGTAATTCCCCAGAAGTGGGAAACAAAGTCAAGTTTTGAACCCCCCCACCACTTTTTGTAGAATGATTTAATCAATTCCTTTATTTTGAAATAGTAGTGAAACCTTTTTAATATCAAGAGATAATTCACTTCTAGATGAGCTCTATAAAAATAAAGAACTAATTAAGCAACAAGGCCTCATTCGGAGTACCTTATCGAGTGACAATGGCCCACGTCCAAGGTCATATATCTGCCTGAAGAGAGGCTCTTTAAGGCGTGCTGGTGGATGTTACCACCGAGTGTAGTCCAAAAAAGGGGCATTATAGCTATTACCACTCTGAATGTAACAACTGGGTTCTTAAGCGCCAGGAATGTGTGTGATATAAAGGGCCATTCCAAGTATGCAACACATTGCTTAATACCGAAAAAAAACTAGGATGTCATTAAGCCCCTCTTCCATTTCCATGGCAAGCCAGTGCATGAGAGGCAGGCTGAAGAGCAAGCCAGAACTGTGACATGTGAACAAGAAGGAGAGTGGCTATTGGTCTGGAGTGGCCACATGCAAGAGGGAAGAGCATAAATGTTTGATGCAGAGTCTGGTTCTTACCTCTTGTCTCAAGTAACGTCATACAGGGTTTTTGTGTCCCGTCCCCTGCACCCCTAAAGGCTGAACATACAGCTCACAAACATATCAGAAATTCAGCAAAAACATATATTTGAGCAATAAGCCCCAAGCCGCAGGGGCATTACTGAGTCAGGGAATGCCCTAGGGCCATAGTTACATGCCCAAGCAAAGCGAGTGCCTTAACGAAGGCCCCGTGGCATTCCCTGACTCGGTAATGCCCCTGCAGCAAGGGGCTTATTGCTATTAGTACTATGACCCATAAGACCAGGATACTAAAAGTATTTTTTTTCTGCTCCGAAAACACTCTGGTATTTCGGAACAGAAAAAAATATGGCCGCCGCGGAAGGGAAAACGAAGTCCTCATTCCCTTTCCATGGTGGCCATTGACAAAAATAGAAAAAAAGTAAACCAACAAAAAGGCCGCCATGGAAACAGCAGAAAGGACCACATGTAGTCCTTTCTTCCTATCCATGATGGCCTGTCGCAAATCAGAAACTGGTCTCTCAAAAAGGTATTGGGACTTTTGTAACACATTCATCTAAAGACCCCATCCTAAAAAAAGCAACTCACTGTTCCTGAATTTTCATCTTTGCTAAAGCATATGTAAAAAGTATATTTTAGCATATATTGTGTGGACATTCCTTTATTGTATGTTGCCCTGCATCTTGTTCCTTCTCACCACACTGGTCCCCCTTCAAAATATAGAACATTAAGTATAATGTATTTCTTATATAGCGCTACACACCCACAGGTGTCTTTGCGCTGAACGCTCTGCCACTGTTACCTCTGGGAGAGTCAGCCATGTACAGAGAAGCCCTGAAATACGGAGGTGACTTGATCTTTCTGAAGCCTCAACATAGAGTCGAGAACACTCCTTTTAACAGGAAGCATCACAATACGTTTGTCAATATAAAAAACAAATGGAAAAAAACCTTGTTTGTACAGAACTTGGCTAATTGTGAATTTCCCGTCGCTGTGAAATGTAATTACAACGTGCTTTTCACATATCTTCAAATTTTCTTTATAAATTGTATAATTGTATAATTATGTATAATTGTATAATTTCCGCACCCGGGCTGGGGTGAGCAGCCAATCAGTTTCCTTGAATCATGGGCTGAAACTTCTAATTTCAGCTCGCGTTCCATGGAACCTGAAGTCTGCCCCCCTACCCTGCACCGCCATCCTCCCCCCACCCACCCGTATATTTTATTTGTCCCATTCTGCCCAACCCTGCCCCACTTACCTGGTTTCTTCAGCGGCAGCCACCACTCTTCTGCTGGCGCTCCGTGGCCACTATGGAAATGGAAGAGGGGCTCTTTATGAAGTCCTGCCGTCCAGATCCGTGGTGACCTTCTTGTGTCAGTATTTTCATTCAATGAACGGGACGCTGTGCGCCTCCCGTTCGTTGAATAAATATACATTTTTCTTAGTACCCCGGGTTTCTGGAATGGAAACCTGGGGTGCTAATATCTTTAAGTCCCTCTCCGACGGGGTTGGATCGGGTGTTATCGGCCCGGCGCTCGAGTTAAAGGCCGTATCGGGTCTTAACGCTTAAATACGTTCAGTTTTGTAAAGTAATATTTTCATTGTTAGAGATGTTTAAATATGTAATACTCTGTCATGCTGATGACAGTTGAAAACAAGTAACATAATAATATTACCGTTAATTTAAAACAGTGATAATTGGAAAATAGATCAACGTAATGAAGCTAGAAATTGGGTGCCTAAGGCAAAAAAAACAAATACATTTTCATAATATATCCCCATCAAATTGTACTTTTGCAATCAGGATTTTTAACATTATGGTAGAATTATACTTCAATACATTATACGGTAGGCAGCAATGGCCTTTCAAGTTTCCTTTTGGGGCGGAAATGAATGTGGCGGCTGGCTGACTTGCTTATCCGTACACTTGGCTCACCGCCATTGCTGCAGCACTAGCGGAAGGAATATTCCAGATTAATTTAAAACAAGGAGAAATTACACATTACTATTCCACGAGCAGATACAATGTATCTCTTTTTTTACAAGCCTTAATCAAAAATATTACCTCCTCAAGTAATGAAAAACATGAAATGCATGAGAATTTAAAGTGTGCAGCAGAGAAATAAGATTTCTTTCTGAATCTCTTTTAGCGCACTTGTGAGAGACATTTAACTAATTGATAGGGATTTAAAAACATTTTTATAGTTGTTTTCATGACATCATTGATCTTTATTTACAATCATTTTTGACGAGAAACGATAAGTCCTCTAAGCACCGGTGCAGCCAATGACAACTTCCCTCTGTGGCAGCAATTCAGAATTACAACTTGAGAGTTCTATGAGAAGGATAACGACGTCATCGAGCGGGAGATGCTAATCACCAGCAGATGCTCAGAGAGATGTAGGGGAACCATCGCCCATGGTACAGCGCACTGACTCTCGATTTCCTGATCTGGAGTTAGAGTAGAGATACAGCGGATGGCCCCTGGGATTGTACCCAGGAGAGAAGACCTGAGATTGTCGCTTTCCTGGGGGCACAGCGACCGAGTGTGTGACAGAGTGTGTGACAGAGCTGACCACTTTCATTTTTATTTTATTGTTCATTTATAACGTGCTTAATACCAGCGAGTGGTTTCTTGGCGCGGGATTGGGATTTGAACCTGTGTTGCTCTGCTTTCTCTTGCTTCCAAGACCTGCTTTTGTGTTTTGACAAACTCAATCAAGACATTTGAAGTTTAGAAATTCCTAATTCTTTCCTCTTCTACAAATATAACGTTTTTTCCCCACATTTTCCTATTTATTATATATTTTTTTAAACCTTTTACCTACAAATGTGTGTTATTCTGCTTAATTGTTTTAAACAATGTCTTTTCATGTACATATATTATAAATTTCAAATGTGTTTTTTCTTATACCAACCAAAAAATGTTTTTGTTGTTAAAAAACCTTATTAACATTTTCTGTTTGAAACTGATTAAATTCATACAGTTTATGAAACAATCTTTTGATGGCTTCCAGAATTTATGTTGGCTATTATCAGATTTTTTGTGATATCACAATGGATACAAACATTATTTAAGTACATGATTTATTGAATTGACTCTTTTAAAAACAGTGGATGCTCTTGTTTTTCTCTTGCTTCCAAGACAAATGCGTTGCCCATCAGCCATCCGTCCTCCCACCGTCATTGGTCGCAGAGGCTACAGGTTTTTCAATCCTTTCTACAGGTCTCCAGGGGGCAGTAGAGATCTCTGGGATATCAACAATCATTCCTGGGTTCTCTAGCAAGAGTGAAACCTGTGCCCTGTGTGGTCAACATTGGGATAATAAGCAATTAAATGGCTGAGCTATCTTGCCGGTACAGCATTATATGAGCTTTGTGATCCTTGACCGGAGCACCCTGGCTCTCACTGCCATACAACTTCAAACAGATGAAGAAAAGTTCCGTCCCTATCATGAGGCGAGAGATGGGTGCTTATGTGGGAGGTTCCATAAGCACCTAGATATCACAGCGTTCACATGCCCAAAAAAGCAGTGTTCAGAGGATGGATGTTTTATAGACGGGTTACATGACAGACATTAGTTCACTTTCTGCTAATTGTAGTCTGCTAATCAAGGTGGGGGCGGGGAGCTAATATTATACATTTTTGCTTAACATATTTCTATATGGGTTTATATACTTGTCAAGTTGATTTATTATAATTTGTATATTTTCAAGTAATCTCTTCCAAAGTTTTTTTGAATTTTGAAATTCACAAATTTCTACCAAACCCTGGGATGAGGCAATGGCAGAGTTATGCATATTTATGGGTGATATAAGGTGTGCTGCAGAAACAGCAGAAATCTCAGAGTTTGGGATTTTGAAATGTAGGCAGGCCTTGCGGCTGAAGCGAGTGACCGATACATCCTGCAGGATTATCATGGACCCGTGGGATTTGTGCAACAGCCCAGATGTTCAGTGAAGCCCATTTTGTTGAACGACTAACACAACAGCTAAGGACTTCAGGGACCAGAAGACACTGCAGCCTCCTTACACACCTCATGCACTGGTGCAGTAAGAAAACACAGTACACATGTGTGAGAGTCAGCTGAACTAACACAATGGTAGAATAAGCTGCGACCAATCAAGGCCGGCTGAGTGGCAACCAGGCCCCGCTTTATGCTCATATTTGCAGGCATAATCCCTTTAGGGCCATGATACACAAAGGGTAAGCATCACGCAGAATCTAAATAAACAGTTGCTGAGGTCCCTGTAATCCAACTACTCAGAGCCATAGGGGCCTCATTCTAAGGCTGGTGGTCCGGAAATAAGGATTCCGGTTGCAACGTACTGACACACTTTTCAGACTAAAGATATGCCAGCAGGGGCCGTTGCTCCCAGCACGTCTGATCTGCCGGGGGGACCGGCCCCTGCAGGCATGATTTTTCCGGGAGCACCAGCACCGTCAGCAATGGTGCCAGTGCTTCCGTGTCCGCATTCCCATAGAGTCCTATGGACTCTATGGGAATCTACTGGAATGGGGACTTACACTTTCCGCCGCCTGATATCCAGGGCAGCCGGGACTTGTAATTTCCTAGTGGCACCGGGATATCAGGCGGTGGAATGGTGTTACGAGTTTCACCAAACTCGGAATGAGGCCTCATGTGTCTATAAATGCATCAACCTTGTATATCATGCTTACCTCTAAGAACTCCTTGTGCAATTTGAATTTTAATACATATCAATTTTATCTTTTTTTTTTTTTAAATGGACAAAAAAGTAGTTCCAAATTCCAGCAGTACGAAATCCCTGAATAAAATGAGTCCCGAGAATAAAGTTGCTGCCGCATCAATTCAAAGTCTTTTTTTAAGGGAAGGCAGTGAACAAATTATGGTCAACACTGAAATCTCTTTCCAGGCATTATTATCATTAATACAGAACTGTCTTGGAAAATGAAGCCCTTCCACCAACTGAGGCCACTCTCTGTTTCTTACAATTAGTGAAAATGTGTCTATCAAACCCATAAGCACCCTGGACAAGGGGCAATTACCATCAATATGTTTGGAAAATGGGCTGTATTCACTAAAGCAAGCCCATGTACTGAGCAGCATGTCAGCTATACGTCGATTGCCCAAAAGGCTGTCCAGCATCGTTCTGAGTAGCCCCCATTAGCACCCCCAAATGGCAGATACAGGTGCTAAGGGAATGTTTACCTCCGCCAAAAAAATGAATGTAGCTTTTCTATCAATGTAGCCACTCCAAGTCTGTTTTCTGTGCTGGTGACGTCATGCCAGTCAACACAGGACCTGGGCTTATGAAGAGAGGATCTGCCATGCAAATTCAAAAAGCTTTTTTTTTTGGCATCCAAAGACTTAGAATCCGTGTCTGCTGGTTGTGGGTGCTAATGTTGTTAGTACCTACGGCAGGGGACCTACCCTACAGTCTATATCATAACAAATCAGTGATCAAAGCAATGCACTTTAGAATTCATTCATGCTGAACATTAATACATTCCTTTTGTCATATAGGCATATAGGGATTTTAGTGATGAATATATTATGCATTTTAATAATGTAGGAAGTTGATGTTCATTGCTTTCTTCTTAAAAACATTTCTGAAATGTTTTATGTTTTAATGTTTAGGTGATTAGATTGATTTTTTTGCTGTTACTTGTATTATTTGATTTAATAAGTATATGATTAATGGAGCGATATATATGTATTGTTTGTAATGGATTTTATGAATTGTTATCTGAAAAGTGTATAAGGCTTTAATTAACCAATTGCACTATAAATTAAATGCAAAAATTAAGAAAAAAAAAAATATATATATATATATCATAGCTGCCCATATAAGGGACTTTTGCTTTGCTCGACTCTCAACTTTGCCGCCAAGGTCAAAGCACAGTTTTTGTAAAGCCTCATTAAGCGCAAGAAAAGGAAACCTCCATGTCTGGTTGATATCATTCAAGAACTGAAGAGTGGGCCTTCTGAAAGAACACAATGCAAATTACAAGATCTTGCAGGAAGAAATACCAAAGAGTCTACATTTACAATTTCCATAAATCATTTCACAACGGTGAAAGCACTCGAGGATCATTATCTGAAAGAATTAATGTTATAAAAGCAAACTGAACTCCATTTGCCGGAAATATCCGTGTCACAACTGGGAACAATAACAAGCAAAATGGGACATAAAAAACAATGAGACAAAAATAAATGAGAGTCAAATTCGGTGAATAGATGGGGATAATTGTGCCGTGTGGTATAGACGAGTAATTACAAAGGCAAGATGCATTACTAAACACAGAGGTTGTCCATTTATAGTGAGCAGAACGGCAAATGAAAGTGCAAAATTGCTTCTACACATTCTTTTTCCACTCCAGCTCATTTTCCTGCCATCCTGAGGCATAGAGGGGCATCAAAGCAGGGATACTACCTACTCTTTGCTTCTCCCCCCCCCCCTTGGCTCAGGCGGGCACTGCGCTTTATGCCTGCACAAGCACGAGATTTTCATGCAGGCGTAAAATTAACGGATTCCAATGGATGCCTGACATTTCCGGCACGATAGCTCAGCCGGTTGCACACTCTCTGCTGCAATCTGTTTGTGATCTGCAGGGGGCACAGGTACAAATTCATCCTACTGAAGTGGATAAATGAGTATCAACTTTGGATGGGTGATACTTGCATATAATGATATGTTCTATTTTATTTATTTAATTTTATTTGAATTTTTGTTTAGTGCTGGCCCTACCCAGAGGGCCTCGAGAGCCTCAAATGGCAGAAAATTTGAAAAGGTGGGAGTTGTAAAAAAAGAAGTTACTGAAGGTTATCAGGAAAGGATAGGAAGATTAGGATAGACAAGTACCAGCAGTGGAGGACGGCAGGGTTAGGTGTGGGGAAACAGGTATGTTTTGAGGCTCTTTCAGAAAGTGGTTAAGGAGGATGCAGTGTGTATGTGAAGATCTAGGGTGTTCCATGCCCTAGGTGCCCAGTGGGTCAATGCTTGTTTTTGTGCGCATGTGATTTTTCAGAGTGGAATGTATAGAAGGTGTTGGCTGGCTTTTTGGGTGTTTGTGTGGGTGATGGGTATGAGTTTGTCATGAAGGTAAGATTGAGTTTTGATGTGGATGGCTTTGAATACAGTGCAGAGTCCTTTGATGGCAATTCTCTGGGGTGTGGGGAGCCAGAGTAGCTGGGCAAGTGTGATGAATTGCCATCTGGTAAAGGTGTGAAAGTTCTGTTTTTTTATTTTTTATTAAATAATACAATGATGCAGATAATCCCATCTCTGAAAGGGAAATCTGCTAATCAGATTCCCCTTTCATAAACTTCATGCCATAAGTATAGTGTGTACTCGTGGCTTGCCACATTAGTATCCTGATTCGCAGCACCTGGCCGCGGAGCAGGTTTAGCAGCCACTGGTGCCCTCTTGACAGCTGCAATGACACCCAAGTCTCTGCAGGACCCTAGTCTATGCACCCCTGTTCAGTGCTTAATTTGTAAAAAATAAATGAGTGCCGGGTCCCAAATATTTTTTAACACACCCATAACACGCCAGGATGGGCAGCTACCCACCCACGTTTGCTACCACCTATAGCTGCTCCCCATGCTGTCAACATATATTCGGTTAAAGCTGCAACTCCCACTGGCTTGGTGTGATTGATGGATGTACTCACTATGGCAGATGTGTGATTTACAAGTAACAGCAAACGTACATATAAAACAAAGGGGGGTCTGGGAATCTCTCTACCAGCACGAACACAGCCCAATGACCTGTTCTTGGGTGAATAACCCCTGGGAGAGACTCTACCAAGTCTTTAGCTCACTGTCATTGGGCTGTGTTCGTGCTGGTAGAGAGATTCCCAGACCCCCCTTTTTTTTGCATAAATTAACTTTGGGTTTTACCCTAAGTTAACAGGGCGATCCAGACGTGGACCCCTTGCTCACTGTTCTTAGAGAGGCAACAGTTTCACCTCACTGATGATGCCCAACAAGGCTGAAACACGTGTATGGGGTTACTGATGGTACTCTTGTTCAGAGGAGAATTGCCTAGCATTTCGGCGCTGGACTGCCCCTGGGCAGGACAAAGGCTGATATGTGGGGAGATTCCTTCTCTGTGAAAGGGACAGTGAGCTAAAGACTTGGTAGAGTCTCTCCCAGGGGTTATTCACCCAAGAACAGGTCATTGGGCTGTGTTCGTGCTGGTAGAGAGATTCCCAGACCCCCCTTTTTTTTGTACATATAAAACAACATACTTGTGTTTTGACATAAGACAAATGTTATTTTAAAAGAAAAATATTTATACATGTGTAGGAGTGCACTTAACCCGTGGGCGTCTAGGCGCTAGCTACAGGAGATGAATGGTTACGCAGATACAAACAACAGATAGCAGGTGGATGACACTGTTAATGAAACAGGTGAGTTTTAAGCGGTTTCTGGAACAAAGTGTAAGGAGGCCCAGCTCTCAATGCCGGGGGAAGGAGTTCCAAGGCGTGGCAGCAGAGACAGGGAAGATGGGGCCACTGGATTTGGACTGCTTGATCTTTCAAATGGCTAGGCGATTGGAATATGCAATACATGTGGCCCTGGTGGTGGCTGGCTTGGAAAGTCTCTGGGCCAGGTAGTGAGGGGCGGTGTTATCCAGGCAGCGGTGTGTGATGGAGAGAATTTTGAACTTAATTCTTTCTCTGATTGGGAGCAAGTGTGCTTCATTCCTTGCTGCAGAGATATGGTCATGTTTGTTTAGGACCAAGGCAGCTCTCAGGGCATTGTTCTGTATAGTTAACTTGTTTAGAATTTGCTCTGAGGTGCCTTCAAGGAGGGCCTTGCAGTAATCCAGCGTGGATCTGATGATAGCCCTGGCGATGTTGAGGCAATTGTCAGTGGATAAAAAGGTTTGGCTCGCATTGATTACTTTGGTCACGTATGTGGCAGAGGAGGCAATGGAGTTGATATGGAGCAACATGGTCATAGTGGCGTCTAGATGGATGGTGCACATCTTGATGACTGGAGAGCGGTGAATGGGGTGGTTGTCGAGGGTGAATAGCTGGAAGCTGGCAAGAAGGTGGGTATCTATCCAGGCTTGAATGGTTTCGTAGATTGATTTGATTTTTGGGAGTCCAGGTGGCAATCCGCTGTGAGTGGGATGAGGATCTGGGTGTCGTCAGCGTAGTTTGTATACTTGATGTTGAGTGAGTCAAGGAGGTCAAAGAGGGGTTTGGTGTAGCCATTATAGAGAGGAGGGAAGATACAGGATCCTTGGGGCACTCCACAGGTGATGGCTTTGGGGATAGAGCAGTGATTGTCAGAAAAGACTCTTGAGGTGCGATTGGCCAGGAAGGATTCAACCCAATTTGCTGCCTCTGGAGGAAAGGAGGCAGTGGTGGTTTGATCGTGACAGAGGATGGAGAGGTCAACTATGTTGAAGGCTGCAGACAGGTCCAAAAGCATGAGGAGGGAGCGTTTGCCTGAGTCTCTGGCGTTGCCAAGCTGGTTTTTGAGGTCTAGAAGCACTGATTCTGTGCCGTGCCCAGGGCGGAAGTCTGATTGACACAGGCTGAGGATATGGTGTTGCTCGAGGTGTTGTTGAATCTGGATTTAGGCGGGCCCGGTCTATGATTTGTAGTATGAAGGGAACCGTGGTGATAGGAAGGTAGTTGGTAGGGATGGATAGGTCAAGTGAAGGCTTCTTGAGGAGGGGTGAGATCCAGGATTCTTTTAGTGAGGCAGGGATGGAGCAGGAGGCAAATGAGGTGTTCATGATGTCAGTGATTTGTGGCAGCAGGAGGGCCGCTCATTCTTCTCAGTTGGAGTTGGCATAAGCAATTTGAGTATTCTAGGCAGATGTGTGTTAGCCACTTGGATAGCTTTTTGTATGCTTTGCAGAGGGCTATAAAGCAGGATTTGTTCACTGCTAATGGGCATTTGCGCCAGTTTTTTTTGCTAGAGCACTTTTCGTCATGCATGGTTCATAGCTCAGGGGTGAACCATGAGTTAGAGTGTGTGGATCGTTTTGGGGTGCATTTTTCGAGGGGGACAAGTGTATCCATGGCTCAGTTGACAGATGTGTTGTAGAGATTGACTAGACTGTCAACGTCCAGTAGTATGTTGGAGGGGGGTGAGTTTTCAAATAGTGGCTGGAGTAGGTCGCTGGTGAGGTTGCCAGTGCATGGGTTGGGGAGGGGCTGGTTGAGAGATGGGATAGTGAATGTGATGAGGTGGTGATCAAACCAGGCGCAGGGGGTGTTGGAGAGGACAGTGTTATTGCCATTATGGTCAAGTAGCCAGTCAAGTGTACGGCCAAAATGTATTGGGGGAGTAGGTGGTGTTGGCCAGGGATATGATGTCTCCGTCTATGGGGTTGGTGTATCCAAGATTGAAATGACCAAGAGCAATGGCTTTGGAATTGGATTTGAGATTTCTCAAGAGGAGTTGTGTGAGGTCATCCTTGAAGGTAGTGGTGGGGCGGGAGGGCAGTGGAGAATGTGAAGCGTGATGATGGAGGTGGGAGTAAGAGATAGCTTGACTGCGAGGATTTGGCAGTTACGGAGGGGGCTGGAGGCTATGTCACGGATGACAAGGTTGTCTCTGTATATAAGAGCGACTCAGCCACCTTTCTGTGCATTTCGGTCATTGCGATGGATGGCATAGTTGGTGGAATGGCGATTGAGAGCATGGGGCCAGCAGTGTCATGCAGCAAGGTTTCTGTGTTGGCTAACATGTCAAGGTTGTTGGCCACAATGAGATCAAGGATTTGAGGTGCATGGGGGATGAGTTAGCATCCGTTAATCATAGTACATATTATTCTGGGTGGTGAGGTGGAGGGCGAGGGCAACTGAGCGTGGCATGGGGTGTCGGATGCTATTGGCATGGACGTTGGCACCCTAGGTGCCAAGGTTCGGGAGCTTAAGTGGTTGTTGCGGGTGGACACAGGTGGAGGGTGCATAGAGGAAGGGGATCAGGCCATGAGTTGCAGACTGAGAGCTGGGTCCTGCGGTCAGCACCAATGTGAGGTCATGGCAAGTGTGGGGTGGGTGTGTGGATGGGCTGTGAGAGTGGTGCGTGGAAGTGTGTGGTGGTAATGGCTGGCGATAGGGTGAGACGTACATTTAGGGGTAGTGTTTGGCATTTGAGCATGCGAGGCATGGGAGGACTGCATGGCACAGTGCACGGTTGCATGGGCAGATTGTGTTGTGCGGTGCACAGCATAGACATGGGCAGATTGTATGGTGCGATGGACAGCAAAGATATGGGCAGGTTCCATGGCGAGATGCGCAGTGGATATGAGAGCATATTGTGTGGTGCGGTGAGCATCAGAGACATGGGCAGATTGTGTGGCATAGTGCGCAGCAGGGACAAGGGCAGATTGCGTTGCAAAGTGCACAATGGGGACAAGGGTAGATTGCATGGCTCAATGGCATGATGCACATCAGTGACATGGGCAGATTGCGCAGCGTGGTGTCCAGCAGGGACAAGGGCAGCTTGCATGGTGCAGTGCACAACGGGACCATGGGCAGATTGTCTGGCGCAATATGTAGTTACAAAGAATGCTGCAGGGGAGAGTGTGGCAGTAAAGGTGTTGGGGGTGGGAGAGGGATATGAGGGGTGCAGCCTAGGTAGAGAAGACGACTCATATAACCATGCAGATTCTTACCTTTTTTTCTAATGGAGATGAAGGCAGTAGGCAAATGCATTTTGGGCCATGGGACCTGCCAGGCCTTGACAGGTTGAGACGGGTGTGGGCCTTAGGTGAAGGTCTTCGGTGAAGGGTTTCTTTGCATCTTGGCACGCAATTTCTGTTCACACTGGCACACAACCGATCACACTGTGGGCGAGGCAGGGTATGCAGCTCTGATAAAGGACACTCATGTAGAGCTGATAGGACTGTGGGATCACTGGCAGCCATCTTGGTATGGGGCGGGTGCTCAGGTGTGTCCATGAGGGAGCTGGGGGCACCACACCATCAGTGCCTAACACTGATGGCACACAACACCACACCCTTTGCCTTTCCAGGATTCGCCACAGAGAGCTCGGTAGTCAGATTTTAAAGGGCAGAGGTGGATCTTGCAATCATAGTGTTGCATGATACGTAGTGGACATCCGTGCAGCATCTCCGGTGCACCTGCAGTGCACAGCACTGTGCCATTTGCCTGTGCATGCTTCACTGCAGAGTTCTGTGTAGTCCGTTTTTAAAGGGTGGAGGAAGATCTTGAGATTGTAGCATTGTGTGGTACGTAGCAGACGTTCAACAGACAGCCGGCTGCGTCTCCTGTGCACCTGTAGTGCACAACACTGTGCCCTTTGCCTGTGGGGGATTCACCACAGAGGGCTTGGTAGTCAGTTTATAAAGGGTGGAGGTGGATCTTGCGACTGTAGCATTGCATGGTATGAAGAGGATGTCAGACGGACGGTCACACAGCATCTACTGCGCACCTGCGGCGCACAACACTGCGCCCTTTGCCCCCATGAGCTTTGCCGCAGAGGGCTCGGTAGTCAGTTTTTAAATGGTGGAGGCGGATCTTGCAATCATAGCATTGCATGGTATGTAGTGGATGTTCGATGGAGGGTTGCTCAGCATCTCCTGCGGTGCACAACACTGTGTGTCTTTAAGTGTGTCTTTTTACATTTTGCTCTGATTCAGTAGGTGTTTATTATGTGACAGTTAAAATAAAAAGTTGACAAACACCACATCACAATAAAACAGAGTCTGAGACAATAGTGCTGGGGTTCAGAAATAGGTGCAAGGGCTGAGCTCTGGCAAACACCACCAAAAACTAAGCACTGTCCCTGTTCCAAAAATTCATAACTCTAAAGTTGTTGGCAGATACAACTGTAAATATAAGCCATACTTGAGTTAGGATATGGCGACCAGCATCTTTTAGAGTTATCCCAGCCACAGTAAATTGATTTTGCACATGTGTCAGCCCTCTGTGCCCAGTTCATTTGTGGAAGTATTATGTGTATTCCTCCCAGACAGGACCCATCTGTGTACACTGACAGGACTAGCTTTTTGGGAATGCTTCTCTTTATTCCTTTGTAAAGGACAGGTAACACCCTTATCCCTAAAACATCCACTCCACAGGATGCTGTCCTGGGAACAAAGAGACAGGCCCCACACCATTGATCCTGTTGAACAAGGGAGGGGGCAGAGCTAGGATAGCCAGAGATGGGTCTGCACAGTCTATGGAAGATCATGACATCTTGATTTTCTCTGCCTCTCTTTCCCTGTCCAGTCCCCTCCACTTCCTCTGGAGCAAAGCACTTTGGGTGTGACATCAGAAGGCGAAGTCCACTCATATCAAGGGCAGGGATCTGACCCCTAAAGAGGCTAGCTTTAGTCCAATCACCTGGGCACTTTTGCCCACAAAAGAAGGGCTCTCCCACCACTCCTTAGAATCATCTGCAATCATCTTGAACCATCCTGAAAATGTCATTGGACCCTGCTGAGAGAGCAGTCCTCTCTAAAGTCCTCCAGTTGTTAGGTGGAGGCAGGTGTTACAAGGCAGAGACCAGTTTTGTCCCCTAACCGTCCCCAGGGACCATTGGGGGAGATCTTCTGCTGGAACAGGACCTGCCTCTCAGCCAGCCACAGTGGTACCCAGGACTTCACCATGTTGGAGAACCCGTGCAGTTGTGTGCCAGCCGCCCCCCATGTTTAGGAGCATGTGAACAAGGACTAATATTGCCCCTGAGTCCCTGGAGTGTGATTCACAGCAACGTAAGATGTGACCGCTGCTGAATCAAGACCACCTCTCTGCCTGCCAAAGAAGTACTTAGTATCTCACAGTGTTGGAGGACCCCTGCAGTTGTGTGCCAGCCTGCCCTGTGTTTAGGAGCATGAGAAAATGACTCATCCTGTCGCTGATCCTCTGCATTTGGACTCACAGCACCCTGAAAGCCAAATCAGCCAGGATCCTAGTGGTTTTCCCCATTGAACTGCTGGGAGCATGTTTCAAGAACTGTTCAGCACACTTGACCCAGCAGGACCCTCTGTTGCTGCCTTTTGCTCTCTCCTGATGTTCCGCACAGCACCAAGAAGTCTGGTTCGGCAATGCTGAACCACCAACAACTGCAAAGAAGGTACCATTGACTGCTAACTACCCCTTGGCCCATTTCTGGGCCCTGTAGACTGCATAGGTCACGTTGAACCCCCGTTTTTGCTCAAGTACGTATCCTTTTCCAAGAACATTGCTGCTTTTGTTTGCCTTTCACCCATTATTCATTACCCAGAGTGCTGTATCCACTATCTTTCCTTATTTTGTGCCCTTTTCTCAGGGGCGGGTTTTGTTTAGTATTTTTCTAGTTAGTTATTATTGTGCATTGTGTGTTTAAAGTGCACACATTTTTACAGAACATTGATTGGACATTCCTTTATTTTGGACTATAATACTTCACTGTTTTGGTTGCTACTGAACCACCTTCCCGCCCCTCCTAAGAGTATGCCCTTTCCTCATCCCACTTACCACAAAAGCCAAAGGAGGTATGTCTCTTGATGTGTCTGTTTTACCTTTATGATTGTGTAGGCTCTTGCTTTGTCGAATTGTGAGGGCTGAGTGGGCGTCTTAGCCTGTGCTCATCCTTGAACTCTTGCGGGGCTGTAGTACATTCATCACAGCAAGAGCGAGCGGGGATGATGTGTCAATATTTGGGTAGGTGGAGGATGATTCTGGCTGCTGTGTTTTGTATGGTTTGTAAGGGGGCAAGGGTGTTGTTGGGGATTCGAGTAAGGAGAGCATTTCCATAGTGCAGCTTAGAGAGAACCAGTGCTTGGACTGCAATGCAGACGTTAATAGGAGGAAGGATATGTATGATTTTGTGTAACAGCTGTAGTTGTAGATTGCATGTTTTGGTGACAACAGCTGTGTGCTGTGTGAAGGAAAGGTGGGGGGACGATAGTGAAGCCAAGAGATGTGACAGGTGTCAAGAGGAATTTGTGCGGGTTGTCTGTGGCGAGTTCTTGGACCCACAGGGTGAGGTCGGGTTTGTGCGTTGGGGGAAGGTAAGGAGGTATTCTGTTTTGGAAGGGTTGAGTTTGAGGAAGTGGGTGGCCGTCAAGCTGGTGATGGTGGAGAGACAGGTTTTAAGGCTATGGAGTGGGGAATGGGAGAGCATTTGGATGCATATTTGTGTGTCATCTGTGTATTGGTGGAAATGTACATTGTGTTTGCTAAGGGTCCATCTAAGGGATTCAACATACAGGGTGAAGAGGAGTCGAGATACAGAGGAGACTTGTAGGACTCCATACTTGAGAGGGGTGGGGTCTGGTTGATAAGGGGGCATGGAGACAAAGTGTATCCTGTCAGTGAGAAATGTGGTGAACCAGTTGCGTAGGGTGCTAGAGATATTCAGCCTGTGGACTAAGATGTCTAGCAGAATGGTATGGCTGATGGTGCAGAAGGCAGCAGAGAGGATGAGGGGTATGAGTAGTTCTGTACGTCCTTTGTGATTCTGTGGAGGTCATCGAGGATGTGAAGAGTAGCAATCTCAGTGCTGCTTTACTGGTCAAAAGCCAGATTGGAAAGGGTTGAGCATGTGTTGCTGCAGTTAGGTAGTTATAAAGCATTCCATGATTCTGGTGAGGTATGGCAGGCTAGTAATGGGACAGTAGTTTTCAGGGAGCGTGCAGTCAAGTGATAATTTTCAGGAGTCGGGAGATTTGTCCAGTTTTCAGTGCAGCAGGTAGAGTACCAGGTGAGAGACAGGAGTTGATGATGTTGAGCATGTGGGGATCTAGGGAGGTGATGCAATTCGATGCAGCTTGTGGCGGGCAATTGTCAAGTTTTGTTTTGGCAGTGAGGGTGATGAGGGTGTCTGTGTCAATGTGGTGGAAGATGTCACATGTTTTGGAATGTTTGGGAGTGGGGGGTGTGTGGGAGAGCTGGGGGATGGGCTGTCGTGATGTTGTGTAATTTGAAGTTGAAGTAGTTCATGAGGGAGGTGCATACTGCAGTGGATGGGGGTGCAGAAGATGTGTATGGTGGTTTAGAGAGGGACATGACAATGTTGAATAGTTTCTGGGAATGACTGGTGGCAGGTTGGCGTTCTTGGAGGTAATGGGTGGCTTTGCCATTGAGTATGGCTGTTTTGTATTTGTAGCAGCAGTGTCTAAGGCGTGTCCTGGTTGAGGGGCATGGGCTCTTTTGCCAGGCACTTTCTAGGTGTCTGACCTTCCTGCTTGATAGAGAGGAGAGAACTGTTGAAGTATGGTTTGAGTTTTTTTCTGTGGGGTTTTTGTAATTTGAGGGGTGCAATTTTCTCGAGTGCCTCTGTGATGATGGTGTTGTATTGGTGTTGTATGATGCAGGGACGTGCGTGTGGAGAGGGGGGAGTGGTATGAGTGGTGCTAAAGCTATGTCTGTAATGTGTTTGGCTTGTCTGTCTGGGGGGCGAGAGGGATGTAGGGAGGTGGTGGGATTTTGTGTTCTAGTATGAGCATGAAGGGGATAGCAATGTGGTCATTCATTCATTCATTCATTTATTCATTTCTGTCATTTGTATCCACAGAGACATGATTTTTGCTTGTGATCAAAAGGTCCAGGGTGTTGCCAGCAATGTGTGTTGGATAGGTTATGAGTTGTGGGAGTTCATAAGGGGTGAGAGGAGTGAGGATAGTCTTTAATATGGGATTGGTGTCTTGTAAGGGAACTACCAGGATTGAGGTCACCAAGGTAGATGTTCTTGGGGGGTGTTGGGGTGGAGGTATGAGTGTTCATTGTGAAGTCAGCCCAGTCAGTGCAGAAGATGAGATTGTGTGAAGGAGGGTGATACATGAGGTGGAGAAAGGTGCGATGTGGGTGTGATGGAGGAGAGCAAGTGAGAGTATTTCAAAGGATGTTTATGGGGTGTGTGGGATTACTAAGTGTGAGTGTGTCTTTATATTTGATCGAAATGCTACCACCTTTTTTGTGCAGGCAGCCTATGTGGTGGATGAGATAGTGTGGGGGAAGCATGTCAGGGATAATAGACGTGTGGTGAGGTTTGAGGCATGTTTCTGTACGGAAGAGTTAATCTGGGGAGTGCAGGCTAATGAGTGCATTAACTTTGTGTGGGTGTGCAGGTGCGGAATGGCAGTTAAGAAGAATGCAGGTGTATGCAATTAGTTGTTTTAGTGGATTGTTGATTTAGAGTTTGATTTGGATGTTGTGTGTGTGCTGTATGTGAGGCGTTCTTGTTGCAACCAGTGGCAAACTGGGGCTAACAGGGCACACAGAATGAAATAGAAAAGGATATAGCATCAACCCTTAGCTCAGTCTTCCCTGGACGCCCGAGCTAATGGACACCCAAAGGACAGTGCTTGTATACCCAAAGTAACCCAGGAGTACCTTTCTCAGGGGTCACGCGTGCAGTCCCTAATCAATCCTGGATGCTTCTTGTAAGCCCCCGATCTCTGTAGGCAGCCTCAGGCAGATGGAAATATTGTCTCTGGTGGTGTTAGGGCGAGCTCTGTCCCTTATCAAACATGTCTGTGCTTTACAAAAAGAAAAGCTGCCTGCTCCATAATTCACACTGGGCTTAGGTGTTCATCTCATTTTACAAACCCTAAAAATAATGGGCTTATAACGTGTAACCATATAGAGTGTTTAGGAGAGCCTGACGGTGAAGATGCGAGGAACACATTGCTGCAACATCAGTCCATCCATTGGGGTCCAAAGTCTGTCTTGAGATGGTGTTTTCTTTCACTGTTCAGAAATGTAACCAGGTGTGAGGGTAAGTATGGCTGTGCCTTTGTTCATTTCCCTAAATAAACGGACTACCTAATGTTGGGGGGCACTTTCCATGCCCCTGATGCGGTCCCGCAAGCCCCGCCAAACATAGCACACGGAGACACGGTGTTGCTAGTTCGGGCTTCCCGGTCGCTCTGACGCGGCCGGGAACGCCCCCTTTATTTAAACAGCACGCGGCGGCGTGACGTGTCACGCCGCCGCGTTCGCCCGTCATCGGGCAACGCCACACTCCTCCTTTTCCGGGAGGATCAACAAGCAACACAAACCTTTCAACTTTATTAACCCAATAACCACACTTATGAAAACTTCACTGCACACCCAGAAAACAGAACCCCTTTAATTGCAGCCACCCCCATTGGAATCCCCAAACTCACTGGCCACCTGTCCAACAACATAGTCACTGAGGTAGGCGGGCTTCCCACGCCCAGATCGCTGGAGGTACCTCCGGCCTACCTCCGGCAATCGATGTCCCTCTGTTGCTTCACCTCGGAGGGGAGACTCCGGCACCTCGTCCTGGAAGCTGTCGTTGAACGATGTGTAGGGAGGATCAGGTTCAGGGGGGGTTTCAGTTCGCGAATCCCCCAACTTCTTGAAGAAGCTGACGTTCCGGGTGACGGCCGACCTACCATCAGAGGCCGTGACCATGGAACCTTTCACCGCCACAACGTCCAATGGTTCGGGTTCGTAGGGTAGTGAGAGTTTGCCCTGGGGATGTCTATTCCGGATTAGAACCTCATCCCCTGGTTCAAGCCTCTGAGGTTGAAGGCCCCGTCGAAGATTTTCCTGCTCGATCCGAAGCCGTCTCTCAACCTCAACTCGCTGATCGTCAGGGACCCCTGGTTCCCTGTCCCCCGCTTCCGGCAGCAGTCCTCGGGGGCATCTCCGGAACAGCACCTCCGCCGGGGCCACTCCGGTGGCGGCATGTGGAGTGGTACGGTACACACGGAGAAATTGATAAAGGGCCCGTTGTAGGGACTGGCCTTGTCCCTGAGCAATTCGGAATGTTTTATTCAATGTCCGCATCAGTCTCTCGGCATCTCCATTTGCCCGGGGCCACAGTGGGGACACCTTCCTATGATGTACTCCACAGCTCTCCATCAGCTCAGAGAATCTCTCGCTTTGAAACGGCGACCCATTGTCGGAACAGAGTGTGTGGGGAAAACCATGGGCCGCAAAGATCTTCTCAACAGCGATCACCACATGCTCGAATGCCACGGACTCCACAAACTCAACCTCTGGATATCTGGAGTATTCATCTATTATCACCAGGAAATGAGTCCCCACTGACGTCGAGCCAAAGTCCGCATGAACGATCTCCCAAGGCCTCGTGCCCCTAGGCATGGCCTCGATGGCAGGCTCCCGTTGGAGAGGGGAGGCCGCTTGACACCACACACATGCTGCCACGAACTCGTCGACCTTTCTCTCCAGCTCGGGAAACCAAACCTTCGAGCGGAGTCGCGCCTTGGTCTTTGCGGCCCCTTGGTGTCCGTGGTGGGCGAGCCTGATCACCTCGAGGACCTTTGATTGTGGAACAACAATGCGGTCCCCCCGGAGCAGCAGCCCGGAGTTAGAGAATGATAACTCTTCCTTGACCTTCCACAACTGTTCCAGCGATGCTCTAGCCTCTGGTGTGCGTCCGGCCACTGCCTCCAGAATGGACTTCCAGGATCCGTTGTGCATCGATTGTTTCAATATCTGAAAACACTCATCTCCTGCTGCTGCCACCTCCAGTTCCACTATGGACATCGCATTGGGTGTTGCCGCCTCCACAACCATGCTTATATGACTGTCCGCTTCCTCTTCACAGGTATCATACCCCTCTCCCCCACTCGCTCCAGGATGGCGGGATAAGTAGTCCGCCGCATTGTTGGCTCCTGGTCTGTAGACAAGGGTGACGGAGTATTCAAGTAGGGCAAGCATCCATCTCTCGATTCTTGCCGGGGGTTTAGATGAGGACCCTGCCAGTATTGGAATCAGTGGTTTATGGTCTGTGACCACGGTCACCGGGTGCCCCAACACGTAGAGCCGGAAGTGGCGGCAGCCCCATAACACCGCCAAAGCCTCCCGTTCAATTTGGGAGTATCTCTGTTCCGTGTCTGTGAGAGCCTTGCTGGCATACGCCACCGGTCGAATGGTCCCCGTGATGTCTATTTGGGTCAACACAGCACCCAGCCCGAAAGGGCTCGCATCGACCACAATTTCCGACTCCAGCGCTGGGTCGAAGAATGCCATAGTGTCCTCCATGGTGAGAGCACCTTTGATGTCTTCGAAGGCAGCTTGTTCCAGGGGGCCCCAGTGCCACAGCGTATCCTTCTTGGTGAGCGCCCGAAGAGGTTCCGACCTTGCGGCCAGATTCTGGATGAAACGCCCACAGTACGTGACCATCCCTAGGAAGCTCCTCACCTCCGTTACCGACTCAGGTGCTTTCGCCGCCTTAATGTCTTGGACCTTCTTCGGATCTGGCGACACCCCGCCCTCCTTGAAAATGAACCCAAAGAACTCGATAGACGAGCGCAGGAACTCACATTTCTCCCTGTGAAGGGTGAGGCCCAGCGACAGAAGGCGGTCTAGAGTCTTTCCCAGTCTCTGCATATGGTCCACCTCGGTCTTGGCAAACACCAGAATATCATCGCTGATATTAAGGACGCCTTCCAGATCTGCCAGGGCGCCCCTGATGATATTCTGGAATACCTCGGCGGCCGACGACACTCCAAAACTCAGCCGCTTGTACCGATACAACCCCCGATGAGTAGTGAAGGTAGTAATGTACCGGGACTCAGGGTGGAGTACGACCTGATGATAGCCAGCTCGGAGGTCCAGCTTGGAGAACACACGAGCCCCTTGGACCTCAGCAATAATGTCATCGATGGTCGGTGTGAGGTGCCGCTCCCTCCGGATGGCTTTATTGGGGAGCCTCATGTCCACACAGATGCGTACTGAGTCAGGTTGTTTAGGTTTTCTGGCAACCACAATCGGGGACACCCAGGGTGTCGGGCCCTCCACTTTCTCGATGATATCGAGGTGCACCAAATTGTCCAGTTCTTTGTCCACCAGTTCTCTTAGATGGAAGGGCACTCTGCGGTGTTTCAGGGCAACAGGTTGCACGGACTCATCAATATGCAGTCGGATCGGTTCTCCTATCATCTTACCGATCCCATTGAAGAGTTTAGCGTAACGGTCAAGGAGGTCATTTATGTCCTCTCGGTGCACGGCGTATGCAAATTTTACGATCCCCAAAGCTTCCGCAGCCGCACAACTGAGCAGGGTATTGCTACTGACTGGGGTTACGTAAAATCGAGCCTTGATGTGCGACCCATCATGCTCCACCTTCGCTACAAACGCCCCATCCAGTGGTATGGGATCTTGACCACCGAACGCAAATATACGGGCTTTCGGCGTTACCAAACTTGGGGGGGGTCTAAGAGAGTCATAATGTTCTCTGGCCATCACATTAACAGAGGCACCTGTGTCCACCAGGACTGGGACCGGGGCGTTGTTGATCTCAACGATACACCGTGGCTGCCTTCTGCTCTTCTCTTTGAGCATCTCCACACTCGAGACAAAAAATATGTTTTCCTCGTCCTCTTCATCAGCCACCTCCGCCTGCGGATCACCCTCACCCTGTTCCACCTGGGCTACGCTGGGCTGCTGGTATTGGCGAGGGGCCCATATCCGCGCCTGACCTCTCGGTACCATCACGGGCAGGGCTGCACGGCACACCCTCGAGAAGTGGTCTGCCAGTCCACACCTCCCACAGACCTTTCCAGCCGCCGGGCACTCCGCTGTGTGAGGGAGGTCATAGCCGCACTTTTGGCATGACTCACCGGCTCTTCCTGCCCTGTCTCGGGGCCCTCCGCCCGGACGCCTCACTCCTCGGCCACCTCGCCACACGACGCACACCTCCTCCGACCTCACTGAACGAGACCCAGACTCCATCTTGACAGCCCGGGCTTCAGCTACCTCATGGCACCGGCCTAGCTCCAATATGCGTGGCAGCGTGATGCCAGGCTCCCTGAGGACTTGTCTCCTGAGTTTCCCCGACGAGCATGCTTGAATGAGCATGGTGCGGATCATGTCGTCCGCATCCCCCCATGCACATCCCAGAGAAAGACGGCGTAGGCGACCATAGAAAGTGTCCAGCGTCTCCTCCTCCTTTTGCTTGGCCGAGAGCATGACAAACCTCTCATAGTCCGTGTTCGCAAGAGGGAGAAAATGAGTAAGGAGTGCCGCCTTGGCCGCATCATACGTGTTGTTGGCAGGCGTAAGGGACTCAAAAATGTCTTGGACTGCGGATCCAGCCGAATACAGCATAGTGGCGATTCTGCTGTCATCATCCGTCACGTGTGCCGCTCTGAAGTACATATCAAGACGACTCACCCATCTCCTCCATCGAGGCCCCATGCTTGAGGGTGGACCTGACGCGTCAAACTCTGGAATGGGCTGCAGAGCTGCGTGAGCGGTGGGCACCGGTTGTTGAGCCATGATGGGGGGTGCAGGTTGGCCCAGCAGCAGAGTCCCTGGGGGTGCAGCAGCCGGCTGTTGGGCGGTCCGCGGGGCAGCCCCCTGGCCACGATCCTGGGGTTGCGACGTTGATGAAGTGTCGTCGTCTGAACCGTCAGATCCGTCCATGGACTTGAGCGCACAGGCACCCCCACCTCCTGCGTTGGGGGCCGCAACTCAAACCCACGATCATTCAGGCGTTCATGCAGCAGCCTCAATCTGGTCACTCCAGCACACCAGCAGTCCCCAGGGGTTAAATCCGGCAAGACCCACCACGCCAGGAGTACCTGATGATGAAGGAGATGAAGAAAGAGGTGCACCGCACCCTGATGATGAAGGTGATGAAGAAGCTGACATGCAATCACTATTGACTGTCCAACCGAATTTAGGAAGTTCCAAAAATTAAGCCTGGAGCATGGACTGGTTTCAGGCAGGCCCAGTCATACCAATCCTTCTCCGAGCTTCCACACGACGTATGAGTCCCAGAAAAACTCAAAAATCCATAACAAGGATATGGGCGTGCAGATTGAGCTACCCGCTCTTAATGTGTCCAAAAATTAGGCTCATAAAACGTTTCTGCTCCAAACCGGAGCCTGAGAAAGATTTATGGCCTCGAGACAAAATGGCCGCCGGCCGCGTGTGCGTCCTCGCGACCCGGCCTTGATCGGAGCGAATCTTCGATCCGCTCCGTTACGAAAAATATTGTGAATTCATTCACCGCCGGGCCCGGGTCTCCTCTACACCTCGTCGCCACTGTTGGGGGGCACTTTCCATGCCCCTGATGCGGTCCCGCAAGCCCCGCCAAACATAGCACACGGAGACACGGTGTTGCTAGTTCGGGCTTCCCGGTCGCTCTGACGCGGCCGGGAACGCCCCCTTTATTTAAACAGCACGCGGCGGCGTGACGTGTCACGCCGCCGCGTTCGCCCGTCATCGGGCAACGCCACACCTAAGAGACTTTGATATATATAATAGGATTAGTTGATTATAATAACAAAAAAAGGAAAACGGCAGTCACACAGTGATAAAAAGAAGGCTCGCTTTGTTTTTTGAAGGGCTGTCCAAAGGATGCGGAGCCTCTGTTGGAAGTTCAGCTGATGAAACGTTTTCACAGGCCGGCGCTTCACCGGAAGCGAGGGGAAATCCCAGATTGGGTGTTATCTCACGTGCAGGCCACGCCACGTGCGTAAGCGGCGGAGAGACTGCTGCTATGTAGAGCTCTTGGTCGGCAGATGTTAGAGACAGAGTGCACCGTGGGGGGAGAGGGCGGAGATCCCTACCAAAAAGCACCAGAGTTCAGATCCAGAAGGAATGCTTTTTCTGAAATGTGTTAAAATATCGTTCTGTTCCGCCGTTAATTATAGTTTTTGAAACTATACTCCTTTTGATCTCTACTTTGATCTTTTGATTAGGGGCGACACGTGATTTGCAAGCACAGATGTGCACATCTGCATATTCGGGGCATTGCTCTCAATGATAGAATGCATTTTTCAAAACTGCACTGTAAATGTGCGTTAAATCCCAGGGTTCGTATTGTATACATGGGTATTTCCTACTGCCCTGTGGCAGGAAAAGCTATTACTACCTGGTAACCAACGCCTAATACAGAAGATAGATACAGGTAGTGAATGGGGCCCTTGACGTATTCTGCAAGCTCCTTACCAAACAAAAAGTCCTATTATGCGCATGAATGATACTACTAAAAAATGACCAAAATGTAAAAAGATTTTCTCTGGGCATAGGCGAGTGTGGAATGATAGTCTCGCGAGAGTTGTACCGGCCATGCTCTCGAAAGACTTGGCCCGGGCGATGGGAGTGTGGAGCAGAGAGGCGAGGAGCTGGGAGAGAGCAGTCGGGTACACCAGCTACTACATGAAGAGAGTCAAGGCAGCAAAGGGACAGTGCATTGAACTGTCCTCTGTGTAAATAAAGTCACACTCAAATAAAGGAGTCTCTGAAATGCAAGTGTTGAATTATCCTTACCAGACCACAACATAATCGGCAACAGGGACGGGATCAGACCAAGGACCAAGCGGAAAACCACAGATGAACATACACGGAGCAACACCACCCCCAGCGTTTCTACAGACCCCAGGTAGGCCAGTGTTCCATGGTGCCAGTGGGAACCATTATCCTTATAATATATAAAGCAGAATGTATGTATGTGTGTATGATTATCTGGCTATACAAATCCACACCGTTGAACCAACGGCTGCCAAATTTTGCATGGATTCCTCATTCGTCTGTCGCACAGAATTCACTCTGTAGACACCCTCATTTACTGATGCTCACCCCGATTCACTACAGTAGGTACTAGAACAAGCAACATTTTGAAAAGTGTCTGAAGCCAATGTTCGATGTGTTGGTTATTCCTTTGAAATGTATTACTACTGTAGACAGTTTGACAGGTATCGGGTATTAATATCGCCACATATATGGTCGCCGTAAATAATATCGCCCGGAAAATGTCATGGCGATATTATTTGGGTGACCATATATGTGGCGATAGGGGCAAAAAAAATAATAAAATGAAATAATTTCCATGCAATAATGTCACCACAAAAAACGACCATTTTTCGGCGATATTTTTGCATGGCGATATTTTTGTGGCGACATTGTTACATTATTACATGGAACCGTTTGAAAGTGTTTATTAAAGCATTTTTAAAGGGAATAAGAAAAAAAGAAAATGTAAAAAAAAGTATCACACCACTCCAAATATGGGAAATGGCAAGAGTACAGTTTACTTAGGTTCATTCACGAGAAGAGAGCACAATCAGTCTTTCTTGGATAATTTCTCAAATATGCTGAAGCCATTGAGTGACTAAAACATGCCGCACAAAAAACAGACCCCGTTTTCACACCTCCGCATGATCGCGGGCACCTGCATCCGACAGTAATTTTGAGCGATAGGCTTCACTCTTCTTAGGGACTGGAATGCCTCTTAGTTAGGGACTGATTAATGAAGAACTGCCTAAAGTCTATTTGCACTGTTTGCTCCCTTTCCTCCTAGGTTGTGGACTCATTTTGTGCACTATTCCTTTAGGCCACGTGGTAACTATATATATGTTTCAAAGTAGTGTTGTGTTGGTTTAAGTATTACTATTGATATTTGCTTTGTGTTTGATTTCAAAGGCCTTGAATAAATGTATATTTATTTATGATATATACACCTGACTGGGAGTGATTTGTAGTGTCCTTTACTGTGTGTGCTCATTGTGGGCTTTCAGTCACCCTCACCCCTCCTGAGACCTAGTCTTGACCGCTGGCAATGCTACCTTGATTGGTCGGGCTTGTTCGGAAGGTTACCCTGTTCCAAGAAACTAGGCTGTCCTTCTGAACCTGCCCACCAGGTCAGAGTTCAGAAATCCATTTTAACACCTACTAATATCACAACTTGTGCAATATCTTTAGCACATTGGCTACCCTCGGATGTCTCAGCCAATCGCCTCGCCTACCCACTGTTCCCTACTTCAGCTTGCATTAAGCAATTGTCTCGACCCCAATGGCAGAGATTCACGAGCCAGAATAACCTTGCGAAAAACAACACCCTCAATATCTCAACTAGCAAAATCCTCCCTGCTGCAAGGGTACCCACAATTGCCTCTACTCTCAATACAAAGGTACCTGCAACTGCCATTGCTGCCATTGCTTATGACATGAATGTATCTTTACCTATGAATGCCAATGCTGCCACCACGTGTGTAATGACTGTACCTGTAAATGCCTACATAAATATACCTATACCTGTACCTGTAAATGCCCACTCTGCTACCACTTGTGTTAGGTCTGTACTTATAAATGCCCATGCCGCCACCACTTGTGTTGGGACTGTACCTGTGAATGCCCATGCTGCCACCACTTGTGTTATGACTGTACCTGTGAATGCCCATGCTGCCACCACTTGTGTTATGACTGTACCTGTGAATGCCCATGCTGCCACCACTTGCGTTAGGACTGTACCTGTGAGTGCCCATGCTGCCACCACTTGTGTTATGACTGTACCTGTGAGTGCCCATGCTGCCACGACTTGCGTTATGACTGTACCTGTGAGTGCCCATGCTGCCACCACTTGTGTTATGACTGTACCTGTGAATGCCCATGCTGCCACCACTTGTGTTATGACTGTACCTGTGAATGCCCATGCTGCCACCACTTGCGTTAGGACTGTACCTGTGAGTGCCCATGCTGCCACCACTTGCGTTATGACTGTACCTGTGAGTGCCCATGCTGCCACCACTTGTGTTATGACTGTACCTGTGAATGCCCATGCTGCCACCACTTGCGTTAGGACTGTACCTGTGAATGCCCATGCTGCCACCATGTGTGACAGGACTGTACTTGTAAATGCCCATGCCGACACTACTTGTGTTAGAACTATACCTGTGAACACCTGTGCTACCACCTCTGTGTCAGGACTGTACCTGGAATACCCACACTGCCACACCTCATACTCAGCCTCAACATGCTCTCAGACCAACTCTTGCACATGACACTCAATCTCTTGCTGGCCCAAACCCTGACCAGCCTGACTCCTACTGACCATGCCACCCCTAACATCAAAGCAAGAACCCCCAACCCAGGTAATCCCCCCCTTAACATAGCTTTAGTCAACACCCACTCATTCCTGGCCATGCCTTGGACATACACAATCTCTTAATGACCCATAGCCTTGATGCCTTAGCCATCACAGAGACCTGGCTACATACAGCATCCCACCCAGCCCTCTCAATAGCCATCCCACCATGCTACAGTATCTTTAGGGTGACAAACTGGTCTCCAGAGGTGGTTGAGTAGCCGTTATCACCAGAGACCACATTCACCTGATGCAATTCAGCTCCTCCCCCATTGAAAACTGTGACTTATCACTCAAACACGCCACCTCCCCAACCAACTCTATCTCCATCTACCTCATATATCCCCCTTCTGGTCACATGCTGTCCTTTGAAGAAAACTTACTTCATATACTAGAAGACAAGTTAAATCCTACATACAAAGTACTTCTCACAGGAGATCTAAATCTTGACCTTAATGACTGCATCAACCTACATGCTACCTCACTAGCAAATTCCCTGACGGTCCTGGGTTTCAGACAGCATATCTGCAACCCAACACACATCAAAGGTCGCTCTTTGAATTGGCTAGCCAACCCTAACTGCCATATAGCCATCGACTCCAACTCCCCCTGTCCTTGGTCGGATCATCAGATCATTGCCTTCACCATCACCCTCCACCCACCGCCCAAACCCCGTATCCAGATGCTACCACCCTCCCTAGCTCAGACAGACTCATACCACTCCTCGGTGCTCTCAAACCTGAAGGTTTGGACAATCTTGATCCTCAGAGCTTAGCCAAGCTCTACACTAAAACCTTAACGGATGCCATCAACACCATTGCCCCATTAACTACAAAAAGCTAAACCAGTATCTCACCTCAACTCCTGATACACTCAAGACCTCTCAGACCTCAGAACCAAAAAAAGACTTGCAGGAACTTATTGGAAGAAAACTCCCCCTGAGAACACTAAACAGTAATTCACTCTTCTATATCAACAATATAAATAAGCCATCATCCAAGCCAAAGCCACCACATTCAATTCCAGAATGGCTAACACCAAATCTGCCACCAGAGAACTATTCTTAATCCTTAGGGAACTAGAAACCCCAGCACCACCGGCCACTTCTATTACGAAAAACCCAGCCTGGTGCACCATCATACAAAACGCTATGCTGAACAAAATGGACCTGCTCCACAGCAAAATACTTGCCAAAAGCGCTAGCTTAAAGCCTTCCCACCCGTATATTGAAACCTCCCCCATCTCCAATACTCCAGTAGTCCCTCCATTCAGCTTCAGTAAAATCACAGAACTGGAAACCCTCCACATTCTAAAAAGCTTGAAGCCATCCAGATGTAATGGAGACATCTTTCCGGCACTGCTTATTAAGGAGTGTGCAGAAACTTTAGCCCCATTCATCACTACCTTCATCAACTCCTCCTTCATGACTGGTACAGTTCCTGTTTGCCTTAAAGAGGCATGGGTCCTTCCCATCCTAAAATAAACATTTGTTGACCCGGTGATTCCGAACAATTACTGGCCCATCACCACAGTCCCCTTCCTATTGAATATTCTTGACAGAGCTGCATGCATACAAATCCAACATCACCTAGAAAATAACCACATTTTAGGATTCCACCAATCAGGCTTCCACCCTCTTCATGGCACTGAGTCAGCACTCCTGGACCTGAAAAACCAAATAGACAAGATTAGGGACATGGGAAAACCTGCCCTCCTTCTCCTCCTAGACCTCTCTGCTGCATTCAACCTAGTTGATCATGATATACTCTGCCAATACCTGACATCAGCAGCCTCCTTCTCCCCAGAAGTGGCCTCCTGGATTGCCTCCTTCCTGGTGGGTAAAACTATGAAAGGCTTCTCAGAAATTGCCAGTGCTCTACCCGCACCCACCAGCTGTGGAGTATCTCAAGGATCTTGCGTCTCACTGACACTTCACAACATCTTTACAAAGCCACTCTTTGATCTTCTGGACTCTCTCTGCATAATATATGCAAACTATGCCGCCGACACCCAGATCCTCCTACCCCACTGTGGCACCTACACCATCGATGCTGCTGCCCTGAACGCCACTTATGCCACCATCCAGGCATGGATGGCGACCCACGTCTTAACAATGAGAAGACAGAACTTCTCCTTGTGGGGCCCTCATCAGGGCTAACAAAACTAGATCCTGACTTTGCTGCCTTCAGCATTGATGGCTCCATGATCGAAGTTTCACCTGCGCTCAAGACCCAAGGAGTCCACCAGGACGCAAAACTATCACTAATCTGGCAAGCGCAAGAGTAACGTGAAATAAACAAAGTGCATACTGTCACCTAAACGTTTGTACACTTACCGCTCGGGAATTATGTACTTTTTGGTTAACTCTGGTGTGTTACGCTAAGAATATAGGGGGAGTGGTAGGGTTTTTGGACTACAGTGATTGTTGTATTCCCCACTCAGGCGCCCTCCAAATCCCTTGAGTTGCATCCATTTCAATTAGATGTTTGCCTTGAGACTTAGGAGTCTAGACCCAATGAGGCCTCTTACTCAGAATGTTTCCTGTAGCCGAGGAATATTTTGCATCATTGTCCTTAATTATTTTTACTTTACTGCTGTCCTGGGGATAAAACCTTTGCACATACAGGATCAGCACCCTACAGGAAATGTGCTACTTAAAGAATGCTCTCTCCATTGCAACTTCAAAGATGACTACCACGTGTTGGCCTTGCTTGGCCATGCCCCCAAACCATGACCAATAACCAGGTGCTTTGCCATGGTTTACTAGACAGGTACATTCTCTTCCAAAATGTAATCTAAGTGAGCTGTTCATGCTTGATGGCTGGCTCGTGTGCAAACAGCAAACATTCAAAGTCATCACCTATCTTGAACCAATGTTCAGGGCGAAGGTCGCAACAGAAACACACCAATACCACATACTACAACTCCTCAGGTTACATTCCCATTAAGGCGCCCCCTCAGTACATGCGAACCCTACAACCACCCCAAAAACATATTATTACTGTATTCTACATAAATAGTGTATATTTGTAAAGAAGTATGTTTTATGTTTTTTAAAGCCTCAGTTAAGAATATTGTGGAGGTTGATACCATTATATTCAGGTGGAGCCTGCCACCTAAATGGAAGTAATTTGAACGGCATGTCACAATGTACAGCATGCTTGACAACATAACACATTTTTATATGTAGCAACTTGTCCAGGACTAGTAGTCTTACATTTGCCAATATAAAACTAGAACTAAACAGCACGCAATGAAAAGCAAAAACAAGGACATAAACACAGTGCAAGCCGCTCCAAAGCACACCTCTTAGCCCGGGCAACCTGTAAAGTCTGAATCACAATGCAGTCCACTGTGCAGTGGTCGAAGAGGGCAGGAGCAGTTGGAAGCTGCGCTCCTCTATTTTTTTTTATTAGGTTTTACTGTTCCTTTTCTTTTATTTTAAAAAGAAACCGTTCCAGAATGGTTTCATTTTAGAATAAAAGTATACAAAGAAGTTGAAACTTGCACTTCAGTGCACTGCACTGAACGTTCCCTTAAACAGCAGGCGCATTTGTTTGGTGGTTTGTATTGTGCGTGGTGATAGGGTGTGTGGGAAGCAGGGGCAGGCTAGCAGGGAAGGTAATTCCACTACTTTTTTTTGCACACTTTGACCACTCGAACTCAGAGGAGTTGCGATTTCAACCCAGCTTCCATTGTTTCTCCCTTTTAGAAGGTGAATGTCCATAGCACCTTACAACCAAGCCTGTGGAATCATGGATAAGCTTTAACGCCTCATCATAATTCATCTTGCACTCAGCTCAACCAATACCTGGGGAATGTGCAGCCTAGCTAACATGTTGCACTACAGTGGTGAGCGAGTGAAGAGGTGGCATTTGGTTTTCAGGGCACCTACATGCAGTGGGAAAACAAATTAATTCAAAGCTGACACTTGCCAAGACAAAGGGTCTGGTATCAGAGCAAAGGGAGCATCACGTGTTAGACCCTATTCCTAATATCGATGACAAGTACTGTACACAGGAGTTCAGCTGCAATTTTGTGTATGTCTGTCAATGGCTCAGCTCCTTTTAGCAAGAACATCGCGTTAAGGCCTTTTTCACAATAGCTCTCTTTTCAAATTGTGAAATCCTGCTTTTCTGTATTCAACACAGATCCCCTAAACCACTAATATTGTTTAACAGCAGTCTCGTTGGTGCCAGTGTTATTTCCAGGTCCACATACTATGTCTGAGAACCATGAATCCTGTGCAATTGTCTACTGTTTATTGTTTTATATACTGTACACTGCACAATTAATTGCTTTCAGATGTTGAGGCACAAGCGAAGAACTTTGCCTCAAGCTACAAGAACCACATGATATATATAAGTGAGCAGTTTAGACTGTACTGTTTGCATTGGTGGTAGATCACAGTCAAATTTACATCTTGCAGGTCCTCCTCTTTGATGATGAAGTTGGACTAAAAAAACAAAGAAATGGAAGCTGCCCAGAGCAATGTTGCAGTTATGGTTATTTAAAATGTTGACTAACCACTTATTTTTTTTTTTTTTACTGTGCAACCTTATAAACATTAAATTATGCATGCAAATTTCACATAGATAGGCATCCACAGGCACCATTAAAAAAAAATATGAACAGTGGCACCACCTGACACAAATCTACAAAATAATAATTACTGTCCTAAAATGTCATCAATACAATGGATCACTGCTAGCGTCAGGGCAACTGACTTCCCTTCTACTTTCTGGGCCCAAAACAACTCCTGATTCAACAATCTATAATTTATTTTAAAAAGGGATACAAATGTGCGTGTATTATCAGAGAGGTGTGCGGGCAACATAGTAGCAAATGTTCCAATGTTTCTACTGCTTCTTTATCTGTGCAAAATCTGCAGTATCTAGAAGATCTTTCTATACCATGCCTAGCACCCTCAATTTCCTGGGTGGAATATGAATTCATGTGATTATGCATCAACCTTATTTTACGCCGCGGGCCAGGAAGCGCTGAATATAGTTCTGGGACCAAGAAGGGCTTTATAGTTTTACAAAATTTCAAAATAAAATATATTTACCAGCCACCTCGGTCATTCAAATCCAGTCAATTTCCTCCAATGCCTTTTTTTAACTTTAAAGACTCCTCGTCCAGTACTTCAATTGATCTATTCAGGCTCAACAGGCTAGACACAGTTTCATTCATCCATCCCGTAAAACGGATGGAGGATTTATTTAGCAATGAATTATACAACTTAGTGAAACGAAAGTTCTCCTCAGAGAATCTAATCTTTCTAAAAAATTGTAGCAACTTCCATTCAAAATGAGCTTTCATAGACTGAAGCCCAAACTCATTGAGTATTATAGAGGCTGAGACAAATTTAGGAGGACCCATGACCTTTCTCCAAATTAAACCCTCAAGCAAGGTCCAATTCGGCTGATAATATAGGGAAACAACATGTATATCATATACCAAATTCAGCAGGAACTTAGACTTACTGTAAGTTACAATGGGGAGAAAGGTTAATTTCCCCAATTTGTTTGCAATACGCTTCATCTGAGCAGCAAACCTAGCACACTTTTTCTTCATTGAATCCAAAGGGATAAGTTTACTAGGGCATCCATAAATTGTGATGCCTAGAAAGGCATACTTATCAATATTTTCAACAACCAGACCCTTCAGTTTCCATATAAATGTTGTTTCCCTCTTTCAGAACCCACATAATGTTCTGCGGGTTGCCCCGGAACTCACCAATTAAAATTACAAAAATAACCCAACAAGGAGTGTACACCACGCAAGAAGTAATGCAATTTTATTCTGGCCCTAGTCACAGCTGGGAAAGCAAGATTCATACAGAATACAGAACAGAACTGCATGAAAGGCGCTGTCAAAGATACACCCCTAAAACAAAAGCTTTTATAATAATACAAACTAATTAGTATCAATACACTTTGCAACATTAGGATAGTCCTCTGGGTGAAGCCGATAGGTGGGGCTACGCCATCCCCTATAGTGGGACATACATTATCCTGAAATGATTGGGTCCCACAAACCTTGCAACCCCACCCTCGACCACAGCTGTGATGTCACAGTCCAACCCACAATTCCCACATCATAGTGCCAAAACATTGAGATCCATTCATTTCTCATGGGAATACAACCAATTATGACACTGCAAAAGCCTTGAACCATTGACAAGTTACCATTTTATTGTTGCATCTTAGGAACTCTTCTAACTTCTGCTCTGCCCAGGCTAAGATGTGCAAAGGGGCAATTTGAAATCACCATGGAACATTTTGAAACCATCAGTAGACTAGTTTCAGAAACTAATATGCCGAATTATAAAATGATTGTGCATTCACTGCCTTTTCCCGGCACCCATGAGCTTCGATTCCTGAGCTGGAAAGTATCAAAGGCTATTCCTTCCTTACCGTATGATCCTGGGAATGTGTAGTTTGCAATGTGTTGCCAGCCTCTGCAGCTACTAAGCAAGTTAATAAAATGTGAATTCGCTTCAAGTGAAAACTATGCTCTGAGGCCTGTTTACAGCACTTCGTCTGATGTTAAAGTCGAAAGGGTTATGCTAAGATGTGTGTCCCCTTCTCACTTTGCGTATGGAATCATGAAAAACCTACCCAATGATGCCCAACATGGTCGAAACATGTCTGTGAGGGGACGTGACGTGGATCAAGACCTGTTTGCATATGGCTGAGCATCTTTTATAATAGTGATTATGGGATAAAATGATGAACTTGAATCTGCCGAGATCAATGTCAGTGGTTGCGATGAATTGAAAGCTTGCCAGTGGTGATGATAAACTAAAAGCTTTCCATTCATCACTGGTGTCTAATGGAAAGTAATGTGCATTGAAACCTTGTCAAATATGCATAATATATGGCGGCACTGTGGATATGCATGATTGCTTATGTTGCACATTTTCTTGGTGAGAGTCCTCTCTCTTTTTGAGCTCTGACCGATGAGTGCTACATTCTTCCTGAGGCACACGCGCATTCCTGTGCTCATACCCAAGCAGGGTTGTCCAACTCCAGAACTCGAGGGCTGGGATCCTGGCAGGTTTTCATGATATCCCTCATTAATATTCATGAGGAAAAATGTGCATACATTTAGAATCTTTGTATGTAAATGTATCTCATAAACATTCATGAGGGCTATCCTGAAAACCAGACATGAATTCGGCCCTCAAGGCCTGGAGTTGGACAACACTGGAACACTTAATTGTTAAGATGCATACATGTGATTTTCTGGCCATTAATGAAAAGGCATATTTTTTGTGGTCAGAAATCACCAGAAAAGGGGACAGCATAAGTGAATACATATATATATATATATATATAATGGGGTACATTCTGAGAAATTGTTATGAATATTTTTCACAGATTATAGACTGTTTATTTAAAACCATTGATTTTATTGTTGATTTAGTGTATGTAATATGTGATGATTCTATGTGTTGTGAGTTTGATAGGATTTCAAGTTCTGAATAAACTTGATGTTTACTATAAATGGTTGCAAAATTGTAAAACAAGATGAGGAAAACCAACCAGGGCACCACGGAAGGCGGATACTTGTCTGGCAAATCGTGAGGCTCACAGTCGTTGTCCCTTTAATGAGGTAGAATTTCCGACATTATTGCGAGTAGCGATTTGCGCATAGCTTGCAGTCTCTACATATGTTAAAACTGCTTGGTAGCATGGCAAGAATGTTAACAAACACTTCCCACTCACTCCCCTGCACACCAGCTGCAGCGAAACTAGGCTAATCCTTAATGATTTCTGCAGCCTGAGCTGTGCAGACACAAATAATGAAGAGCTCGAGACGCTGGGAACGTTTTCCAAAGACTTTAATGCCCCCCTTTCGTGGTTGAGCAGCGCGCAGCGGATGCATTATGAAAAGTGCATTATTATATGTAAAACGATGTCGCATTTTGGAGTATTGTAACATTGGTCTGCGCGCAGGAGGCCTTTCATTCCCTGCACCGTTCCAGAACAGTCTGGCTGTGAAGGTCTGCCTTGATTCGCTCCAGATATGTCTGAAACAGCTCCACAGCACTCTCATGTACACCCTGAGAAGCACTCATACACATAACGCTGCTTTCTCAACAATACCCACTCGCAATCAAAGCCCCATTTCCATTTTGCATTTCCATTTTGGAAAACACATTTTTTTTTCCTCCATGAAATATAATACCCTGGTTTGCTTTCCGGAGAGGACTCACATTTGCCACTCGATTGCATATGTAAAATGCATGTCTGCTCTTTATCTGCCATCTCAGAATGGACCCATGATGCCCCTCCCTTTAACTGCTAAGGACAGGCATGTTCGATCTGAATTCCCATAGGGAATCATTGTAGGCTCCGCCCACTTCCACCCTTAAGTCCGAGTGCGAATCTGTCTGGAGTACCGCCTTTATTTAAATGGGTCTTCAGAAAGGGCATGAAGACCAGCGGCTGCATTTTATAATTTGTACGGACCACGTATGCACGGCATGGTGCCGTATACAATGCGGCCTGGGACTTTCGTATTATAAATGGAGCATCAAGATTCCTTCTGAAACACCACGAGGCTCATTTCCCAAGTGCCAGAGGTCTTCAAACATGTGTAAAACATCTGTGAAAGGTTTACACATGATCTTACAAATACTTTAACACACTGGGGCATTTTCGTAATTTTAGCAGGTGGAACGAGGGCATGGAATGAACTAGTTTTGTTTTCCTCATCAGTTCCACCATTCAAACAAAAATGCATTTCTGACGACTGATTTTGATGCTGATATACATGCATTTGGATTATAGCTGATTTATATAGTGCTTCGTGCTGGATTCCTCCCGCTTTAAGCACCCAACCCAAGCCCATGTTTCACTGCATCCTCCTGTTTCCAAGTCAACCCCTGAGCTATCCTCTGGGAGGACATAGGGCCCGAAACCCTGCTTAGACAACAGGCAAGCATGCGCCAACATGTATTTTCTCCCTCCGTCCCCACATGCCATCCCCACCATTATCAGGCAATGACAACATCGACATTGCCCCTCCTCAAAAACAAGGTCTCTGCAATGCACATCATCAGCCCTAAGCCCATCAGCACCCACTCACTGTCCAAAACATGGAAGTTGATGCTCACTAACAACCGCATTACTTCTTAAAACCTTGACATCATCTTCATCCCCGAGACCTGGCTGACAGCCGCCTCCACCCACACCCTAGATGGCCTTGTCCCCAACGGCTACAGCATCCAACACAGAGACCAGCCGAACAGCACAAGCGGAGGACTCGCAGTCATCAACAAGACCTTGTGGCCCTGCACTAGACTTGACGTTGACAAAATTGACTCCTTTGAAGTTCTCTCTGCCACTTCCCTCTCTCCCTGATGGACAGTCATCCTCCATCTCAGACTACAGACCACTCAAACCCAACACTGCCTTCATCTGAAAATTCAACGACCAGGTCAACACCATGTCACTCGCGCAGGCCAATAACATCTTCCTATGCGACTTCAACCTCCCAAATTGATGAAGGAAGCTCTCCCTGGACTTCTCAACACCCTCAGCCTCAGACAACACATGAAAGACCCAAAACACGAGAAAGGTAACATCCTCAACCCAATCATCACCGCACTGTCATCCCTCCAATACAGCTCTTCTCTCCTGCTTGACTGGTCTGACCACCTAGCCATGCCTTTCAACATCCCGCAAACCACCCCTATCAAGCTCTCCCAACAGAAATCCATCAGACAAGCCTTGAGGTGCTTCAGGGACTTCCTGGTGGAAGCACTCGTGAAAGACCTTGCCAACCTCCACCTTACATGGACCAAAAACCCCCAACCAAACTGAATTTCTACTGGAACCACTCAACACCACCCTCTCAGTATCCATTGACTGACACGCACCTCTGAAACAATGCACCTGCAAGCCGAAACCATCATCACCCTGGTACACTCAAGAACTCAAAATCAGCAAAAGAGTCTTCAGGAAACAAGAGCAAACATGGTGTCGCTCCAAGACAATCATCCGACGCGCTCCTCTAGGAACTCCAAGCAACCCACCAACAACTAATCAACACAGCCAAGGTCTCCTACTATCAGAACACAAAAGCTGACAACAAAAGCAGAGCCCTCTTTAAAGCGGTCAAGCACTATGTCAGTCCGCTACATGACCCTGTCATACCACACACCATCGAAAAATCCACTGCCATCAACACCTTCTTCATTGACAAATTCAGCAAGATTCTCCAGCACATAGGCACCAGCTGTGCATACACAGACCGACCTCACGTCCCTCCTCACAAAATCTCCACATCCTCTGGACAACATTCAAGACACTCTCTACAGAAGACCTGGTAGAAACTCTGGCTGCTCTCAAAGCTATATCATATACAGATGACATCCTCCCAGTATCCAAACTCAAGACCCTCCACGCAGAAGCTCTCCTTCCCTACCTGGAGATCATCAACAGCTCCCTAACTCAAGGCACCTTCCCATTGACCCTAAAAACAGAACAAATTCTCCCTCTACTAAAGGAACCCACTCTGTATCCCGACAGCCTAGGTAACTATTGCCCCATCACCCATTTTCCCTTCCTAGGTAAGATCACAGAGAAAGTGGTAGCCGCACAACTGCAGCACCACATCGACACCAACAATATCTTCCCAACCTGCCAATCCTGGTTCAGACCCAGATGCAGCACGGAGATAGCAACCATACATGTGGTCAACGAGTTCCTCAACATCCTTGATGACTTCATTGCCTGCCTTCTGGTTCTACTCGACCTCTCGGCTGCTTTCGACACAGTAGACCAGCAGGCACTTGCAGACACCCTATATCAGTACATGGGGATCAGCAATCTTATCCTACGCTGGTTCAAGTTTTACCTTGTCAACCGCCAGCAGTTGGTTCAGATGGGGTCCTCTAGATCATCAATGCTACCTGTCACCTGTGGAGTCCCACAGGGTTCCATCTTCAATCTATACATGGAGCCACTGAGATCTCTCCTATCCACACACAACATCCACATCGACCAATATGCTGATGACACACAGCTATACCTCAAGATTGCTACATTCACAGGCTCAAAACCTGCCACTCACTGATTCAGTCTTGGATATCCAGTGCATACATGAAGCTCAACCCCTCCAAGATCGAATTCCTACTCCTCCCCAACAACACCGAACATCCAGACATATAGACCTGACTATCAACCATGAACTCTGAGGGCTTCACAACTGAGCAGACCTCCTGTGCCAAGTCCCTCGGGTTCCACATTGACAAATACCTCTCTCTCAAGACACATATAGCGAAGAAAACTCAGACAGCATGGTATCAGCTATCTCTCCTGTGGAAATCCAAGCCTTCCTCCCTCCAGACATATTTAGATCCACCATTTAACCACTGGTCCAATCCCACCTGGATGGGGGCAATGCACTCCTTGAAGGCCTCCCGTTGTCCTCCCTTGTGCCCCTGAGAAATGTCCTACACGCAGCAACATGCCTTATCATGCATGGGTCTACGCAGATATGACCACATCACACCAGACCTCAGCAACCTTCACTGGCTCCCACTGCATGCATGAATCGGCGTCAAGTCTTGCTGCATCATCTATCAGGCAGTCGCCCTCAAGTCACCCATCTACCTCGCATAGAAACTCAGCATCTCTGGCAAACAGCGCACCACCAGAAGTCAGGACATGTGCAAGCTTAAAATCCTCCGGTGCAAAAAGGAAAGGACCAGAAAACAAGCCTTCACTACCTGTGCCCCAAGACTATGGAACCTCCTCCCCATCAGCATCAGAGTCACCCCATGCTCAAGTCTCTCCTCCTCAAAACCTAGGCCATAACTTCACCCATCGCACCACCTGACTCGCTTGACGCCACCAACCCCTCTCCTCTCTGCCATCCCTCCTTGCTGCCCCTCTGTATCCTACCCCCTGCTGTATATCTATTATTTTGCTAACTCTGAAAAGCGCTCCATTATGCATTTGTATTGTTGTATACATCTGTATACAACAATACAAAAGCTAGGTCTGTGCTCAATAAATACCATAATCATAATACAAATAATAAAAATAACTATCATAATAATAATGGCCATTTGTGAGGCTAATTATGGCCTCCACAATTGTGTTCTTTTGAGATGCATTTGGTATGGAGTGGTGCAAATTAATGCTGCACATACAACACACAAATCACAAATTGGATTTAATTGGAATGGTTATATATATGGTCTTGGCTTGTGCACACATATGAGGTGTTGCCGCGCATATGTTGAAACCATGCATGTGATTCTACTCACCCATTGCAGAATATGTGAATGTGGAAAAAAGAGAGGCAATGTGTGATTGCCTGTTTTTTTCTGCAACTCTATTGAAGAGACTGAAGGTGTTCGAAGTTCTCATTTGATGTTGTAAGGAAGAAGTGAGGATAAGCTGTGAGATATCTCTTGATTCACTTGAGGATTTGCTCGTGGCCAGTTCATGGTTCTCATGGGATATCCACATTGGGATTTTCCCGGCCAGCGTTGCAATAAGGCAAAATTCAAGAGCACATTTGCCCTAGTGCTAACACTTTTGGAGCCAACATGCAAGTATGACTATGCTCTCAGCAGACCACCTAGAGGCATTGCCCCTGGCTTCAAAGAGTTCCTTTAATGATCATGTGACATTGAGATGGATAATCCTTCCATGTTAGACAGAGGGATTAGCACACCACAGCTACACACCTTAGGGAATGAAGGCACTTTGATTACTGCAGAAATCTAGCCCCACACTTCAACCACGCATCATAGCACCCCTCCAGGCCTCAGGACAGGGCGAAGGTAGTCCAGTCACCACACCAGCCTTCACATCCTGCAAGCTCTCAGGCAAGTATGCAGTTATCAGCTTGTCGATGGGGCTTGATATTCAATAAACCTCAAAGATGGTGGTGCACAGCTGCCACTCTAACAGGAACAAACTGCTTCTGATTGGGTGTATCTAAATGTCCACTGACAGCAAGAGTATCATGCAAACAGATGTATCCCAAATCCCCAGTGCCATTGCTTTTGAAATAAATGAGCAGGGCAATATCCAGAGCTAATGCAGTTACTGCAGTAATCCTTCTAGTTGCTGCATCAGTGATATCTCCCTATGCACACGACAAACTTTGGTAGTACATTCAAAGAGACATTCAAAGGGAATAGGTTTTCTCGCATACCACTCAAAGCTCCTTCCAACCGATCATCAGGAATGGACCTTCCCATGCAACATTCAAGAGACTGCTAAAAACATGGCTGGCTATTCGACAAATATGCCTTACCACTCCAGTTGGACTGTTTCTAACAAACTCTAACTTATTACCTGTTTTGCTTTTACATACTTTGCTGGTACAAACGCTGTGATTGGTTTAGGCATTACAAACATGTTATAAATAAATAAATGAAATAAAGCAACATCGTTGACTTTGCTCTAAAGAGGCACCTTATTGGCATATTGACATCCTATTTAAAAAAATAAAATTAAAAAAAACCAGCAGGGCTGCTTTGGTGACTATTTAGACTGGAGTAAAGATTTCACAAAAAGGCAGTACTCGTCTTAAAATGACTTACTATAATTTTGACAATGAAATGTTCCAAATAAATTTGGCATCTGAGGCACATGTTTTCATTGTGTTTACAGGCTCAGCTATGCCACCAAAACCACAAACCTGTTAAAGGTGTATAAAGACTTAGAATTCCAATGGAAAGTCATTTGAAATAACCCCTGTAGGTAGATGCGCTTTAACATGAGATGGCTGTAGACTGCACAGAGTTGCATTTCTAAAACACTGGACTTCTTTACGATAGTGGCGGTAAGGCACTGCCACCGTTCATACCGGGCCGCCATATTACGAGTTCTGCTCGCGGGTGCCGCTCTGCAAGCCTGGCCAGACCAGGCGTGCAGAGCGGCTCCCGTGAGCAGAACAGGATGGTAGCAACGGTACCGTTATGAATGGTACCGCTGCTACCATCCTCCCCATTACCATTGAGCTCTATGGGGGATCAAATGGGAATGGGGACGTACCGGCTCTGGGTCCCGCGCAAGGGGAATAACCGGGCCCGCCAAGGTCGGAATGGCCCTGTAATTCCACTTTCGCGGGACCCGGTGCTGGACCCGAGTTTGGGGGTAGCCATGCCGGTATGAACGGCATGGCTACCTTCAATCTCGTAATGAGGCCCACTGTGTTTAAAGAAAAGTAATAGATGTACATATACTAGCAACCATAGCTCAGAGACTTTGCTGATGTTTCAAATTCAGAGTCTACATGTAAATATATGTTTCTTTTTGTACATGGGTGCTCTGATACAACTATGGTGGTGAGCCAATGCATCCAACTGTGTTGGGAGCCTGAGCCAACGAAGACGAGATACAATCGTTATTTTCAGTGATTTTAATGTGCAAATGGATGGAGTGTTGGGCAGGACAAGCAAGAAATCCGTACTGTACAATCCCACCCCCAAATTCTGGAAACCAAACAGGCTATATTTGGTGTTAAAAATAGGCTTATTGAAATTAAGAATATTCAGCTTGCCTACAAAAACAAGAGTTTACCTGCCTGTGGAATCTCAGTACTTTCGCACACATACATAATTATGTGAATCAAACAGTACCATATCTGGACATCTATTTCTTAATAGCACAATGCAATTTACATATCCCCGCATGCCGCTTGTCAGCTAATATAGGCTACACTTTCGATATACATGTACATCACTTTGCTTTTTTAAATATCAATTCTTAACTCTTTATTTTCTCCAAAATCAATACAAACTATTGATATCAGAGAAATGTTACTCAGAAATGTGCATTGCATATGTCTTGCATTTGCTAAATATTTCCCATGAACAAAGTTTTCCCATGTACTATGTGGTGTGGCTGGTTCCTAGTGCATGCAAATGAAATACAAGTTGTTAGGGCGTTTTACAAAAGTCCACCTAAGGTAAGACTTTAGAAGACTCACACTTGGGACACAGGGCTCCAACTCTTAGTATAGGCCTGAAACGCATGCGTATGTTGGTAGCAATGTCTGAGCAGCCAGGCTTATTTTAGGAGGGAGAAAATGGCCCTAGATGGTACAAAGAACCTAGAGTATACACATAGGACCAAAGAAACACAGACACACTAAAGTTATATACTAATAATGGTTTATTTTATATATGCACTAAAGTAAGGTACAAAGTAAGTACTATAACATGCAATAAGCACATAGAAAAACCAAGGCAATAATAACAGTACCACATTTGTGCATACTTTCAGAATGGCAGGATGCAATTCAAAAGGTAAGTAAAATACTTTTGTAATAGCTGTTTCAGGTAAAATAAATTAAACAAATCCAACACAAGGTAAGTAAATGCTTGCAGTGTCTCAGAGTCCGATTGGAGGGCAAAAGAGGTAGGGACAAGCTGTAGAAAGTTTACAAGTTCCAGGGGAAGTCTTCTGTAGCAGGTAAGTAACAGTCCTGGTTGGAAAAAGGGGCAGGGACTTTGGAGAAGGCTCCCTGAAGGCACACAGGTATTAGGCCTCGGCGAACGTGTATGGGCGAACTCCCAAACACACAAATCAGCACTCCAGCAACACAGGAGCAGCTAAACCACTCTAGGAAAGTTCCACCTTGAGTTCCACAGTACCTTAGGAGATAAGAAGAAGTAGCAGCATGATGCCTCTACCAGCAGCAGACCCGGTCATAAAATCCTCGGTCACACAGATGAAAAAAGGGACACTGGAGTGGATCTTGCAGCAGCAGTTGAGGGAAGAGACCTCCAGCAAAGGATTCTTTGTTTCTTCTTGTGGCTTTTTGGTTTTGTTGCTCTTTTCAGGATACCAGATGAAGAATGCTTGTAACTTGAACAATTTGCCTCACTTTCACGGTCCAGCACTCTGGTGTGGGGACTTCAAGGAGGGGAATCTTGCCTCTGGAGGTCTGCAAGGAGAACACCAAAATCTTGGGAGGATTCGATCTTCAGAAGACAATGCACTGCACAATGGTTGCAGGATATTGGTGGTTTGCAGCCCAGGAAGGTTGCAGCTTGTCGTGGGGTGGCTCAAAATGCAGGTAGCCTCAAGACTGATTAGTCTCACCAATCTAAGAGAGCGAGTCATCCTTTTCAGAGTTCTACATATGCTTGGAAAGAGGGGTCACACAGCAGCAGTAACTCAGAAGGCATCACCAGTCATCTAGAAGTGGCTGTGTGCATCTCTCCTCTTCTTCCTCATCATTTCTTCAGTTCCAGTGACCAGCTTGTCTTCAGCCTCAGGATCCCTGCCTTTTATCCAGGAACCCCACCAATCAGCACCCAGGTACCCTTCAAACTCTGGGTGGTGGCTGTCCTGAAAGCCAGACCCCCAGTTGGAATTGGTTCCAGGTAGGTACACTAGAAGACAAAGAGCAGTGGAGCTTCATACTCCTCTCCGTTTCCTGTCCTCAAAAACACACTGGATTCTTGGCGGCCTTAACAAAGCATTCCTGCCTAAGACAAAAGTCAAACCAGGACCTACTCCAACCAGCAAGGCAGAAGAAAGACAAAGAAGGGACAAGCAAAATAGAAATGGTGCAAAAAGAATACAGACATCATGTTGGGTTAATGGTGACCCTTCTGTGCACTACCACAGCTTTCAAGTACAGCCTGGGTGTAAACAATGCACAAAGGTAGGTAGGATAAAACCACTGCCAGCAGCCATTCAGATTTACATGTCACTGTGATCAAAAAGTTACAGGAGCAGTCAGAAAGGGGATACTGCGTAACCCCCCTGAGCACTTCACATAAGGTGGGGTATGCTAATGTCACAATATAAAAGTAAGGAATGAAATTAAATATCCCCCTACCCTTGGGAACATAGGTTCTCACAAGGAAAATAGCAGAAAATAAAAATGGAAGCCCAAGGGGCCGTCAGCCACATTGCACAGAGGATACAGTGTGTAGCAAAAGTCAAACGACAGATGCCATACAACTTGGAGAGACATATTTCCCCAAGAAAGAGTAACAAAATGAAATACAAAGTATCCCAAAAGATAACATTAAAGAATGGGTGAGTTTGGAACATCTTCTCACTCACTCAGGGGAACAGACCAAAATTCCATAAATCCAGCAAAAAGTGCTCGGGGACTCATGTGTGGGGGAGAGTATGCATACACATTAAAATCTACCCTAACACAAGTAATAGTAGGTTGCATCAAAGTCCAAAGCCTTCAGTTTACGGGAGCTCTGCTGTCAATTTAGAACACACAGAATATTGATTTATCTACGCTATAGATCAACCCTCAATTAGGATTTTCAGAAAGAACAATCCCCCAATTCCCTTGAATGATTTGGGTGTTTCTAGTTGCGGGTCCTCTCTCTACAACACAATGTCATTGGCGAGATTTGACTGCCTATTTAAAATTGAATCATTTTCTATGAATGGAAGTGGTTCAGCTAACCTCCCTTTCATCCCAATATACATTATTTTTTAAAAACTTGAACTTTATAGGTTTTGGATTTATGAATTCTCTGTTAGACCATGGAGCATTGGCCCCAGTCCACAACCCAAGTTATTGACTATACCTATGAAAAAACACAAGATTCAATGTACTTGTTTTCAATTGCAAGGAGCTGTGTAGCCCGTACAGAAATGCTATTGGGCACCATTTTAAAATGTTCCCTTGGCTTTGAATATGCTCAGAAAGCAGACTATGGGCTTCATTACAAGGTTGCCGGTCCGGGAACTACAGTACTGGTAAGTTTGCTGGTACCGTAGTTCCCGGACTGGCAAGCTACGACTTGTGCTTGCGGGTGCCTTTTTGTCAGAGTGGCACCCATGAGCACAGCATATCGGATGCACCGGCACCATTCATAACGGTGCCGGTGCATACGGCTTCCCCATCCCCATTGAGCTCTATTGGGCTCAAATGGGAATGGGGAAGAATTTTTCCCGGCGCTCAGGAATGGGAAAATACCGGGTCCGGCAAGGCCGTAATGAACCAGTAATTGCCCATTTCTGGCCGCCGGAAAGAATAAAATACCAGCGGCAGTCATGCCTGTATTACAGGCACAGCTACCGCCAGACTCCTAATGAGGCCCTATGTTTTGCATTACAAACTACAACATTCTACTTGCATTACATTGGTTATAGTTTATTAGATACTGAATGCTGTGCATAGGAACATGTTTTTTTGTTGTACACTGAATCAGGCGTCATTTGGGTTTGAATATGGCGAGAAAAATGCAACAAGTTCTTTGAATACCGCTCAGGAGGGTGTGCTAGCTGAGGAAAGTCGTATAGGGGAGCTAACCTAATTGTCTGCTTGGGACAGCCATGGGTTGTAATAAGTTCATTTAGCGAGTGGGGGGGGGTTAGCTTTTTTTGTATTAGGTATTTCTTGCTGTATAATCAGCTCAGCCTTTATCCAAATAGTTAATTCTTCATGCCCTTTCTTCGTTCCGCTTCTTCTGTTTGTGATAGAACTCAACTGTTAAACATTTTTGTTTACCCTTTTAAATGGTTTTAAAACTCCAAGCGGCACAACCTCATCTAGACAAGAATGCAGCCACCATTGACGAACCTTGTGGGCACCTGCCTTCCATATCCCAATTTACTTGGGAAATATCTGTTTCTGACACCCCCTTTATTACCATGACCTGTTGTAATATGTTATTACTTCAATACTCTGAGCAAATAATGCCCACCAATCAAGAAAAATAGAATGACATCTGGTCAGCATTTCAAGAACTCTGTGGTTGATAAGAAGTTAGCAAAACAGTTTGCCATCCTGTCGTTTTTTTCCTGCTCTTTTCTAGTATTTTGTGAGTTGTATCTTTAAAATGGGATTTAATTAGCTTTAACATTATTTCTTGGTGATTATCATTTAGTTTTCCTCGTTTTATGTTACATTTGTACGCATGTAAACATGACATTTGTACGTGATGTAATCTTCCAGTCTACTTAAGTTACTTTTTAAAATTCAATTAAAACAAACATATTTACTATAACGAAAAAATCCAGCTTACATTTTTTGGGCCAGCTGTGTCCTGTCAGGGTAGTTTCCCTTCCATCACAAAAAACAGCTTTGAGAAGGCTTCTACAACATACGTATCACCTCTCCATGGAAAGTGCAGCTATTTTCCGTTAATGACGCCGTGCCCTGGTTCGAGGCAAGTATGACAGATGTTCATAATCCTAGCTCTAAAACTGAAGGCTGGAGTCAACAACGGGGAACAACAAAAATCAACAAACGCCGCACCCCGCTAGGAACAAGCCATTCCTCCAAATAATGCGGGTTACAGTACATTTGAACGTGCAGCTGTAATGCAGTTTCCAGCCACTAGAGGGCCTAGGTGCATCAGCTTAGTGACATCAAAGTATGCAAAATTAACTCATAGTCACAAATCGTGCCTTTTTTACTTGTGTACGATGGTATTTTGAACGGACAACCGAATACATCAGGCGATCACAGAATGTATATGCAGTTTTTTATAATTGAGTTGAAATATTGTCCACCTCGCCCTCTGACACAGACAGGCACGCGCTCCACAAATCTCGGCCATCTCTCTATCGAATGAAAGAAAACATTGGAATGGAATGTTTTTTTTTGCTTTTTGGTCGGGTGATTGAATGGGCAGTGGAACTAGTGCAATTTAAGTGACAGGCTGTCATTTTCCCAGTTGCTGGAGCTCATTGTGAACATTTTGTCAGCATCGTTTATCTCTGACCAGGGTTGAAATACAGTAGGGCCGTCCGACTGCAAGAAAATGTAATTTCATGGTAGTGATTTGGTTTCTTTTCTGCCTTAGCGGCCGTAAAACAACTGTGCGACATTCACCATATGAGACATCCGGGCGTGTCTTGACGTGCACGTGTACATGAAGTGCTATGGCCCACAATCCTGCTGCTAAAATGTAAATATATTCTAGTACTATGACTAGGGGTGAAGGGGTGAGGGGGTTGGGGGGTAAACAACGTATTCGTGATGGTAAAGCAAGCCAATGGCTGGCAGCGGACTGTGCTTGCTGTTGTCTGGCGGCAGAAGAGAAAGCAGTGAGGTTGGAACTAGTGCGGAATGACAGACGTACACACGTTTCCGGAACTTATGTAGATCCGGTTCAAGACGGGGGGCGGCAGGGAGGTTATTCCAGAGCGAGGCACCTGCCGAGGATAAGGATCTCCCTCCAAATCTCTGCTTTGAGAACCGTTTCACTCGCAGAAGGTTGGAGGTTGATGAACGGACTAACCCGCCACTGACTCAGTCTAACCGATTAACTCTCCTCTGCTGCTATTAAACAAGACAAACACACATTACTCACGATAGGGAATGCTCCGAAATATATCTCACCAGGTTGGTGAAGGTTACAACATTTTGATAAAACAGACGTCTCTGACGGGCTGGACACACCTGGACCTCTTTATAAATGTATGATTGTGAGAGCAGAGGCTCATTGTTGGGCCAAGACTAGAGAATTAAAACCAACATTTGTAGAAGAATAAAGGCTGACCTTCACCCGCCAAAATATGTGCATATTTCAGAAAATGTGGCACTCATATTTTTTCCTTGTATTTTACGTTAGCTCCTTTTGATTTTATGTTGGAATTGTGTGTTTTTTCAGTATTGCGTAGAAGTATCACCTTAATTAGGAATCCTAGTAAATGTTTGGGAATTTCTATCTTGTGTTACGGTAGGCGCAGACACACCGCTACCTAAGAAGTTCACATTAGGAATCCATTCTCTCCCTTATTGTCTAGTCCCCTCGGTAATTCATCCAACCTCTACTCGAAGTCAGCGTGGAACAACACAAACAACATACTCGTCACAGTGGCACACAACCGACTGAAGCGCATTCATGCGTCGTCTGGAACTTTATTGCAACGTAGGCGCTAACCTTGCAGCGTCCCAAACCCATCAAGACTCAAGAACAGACTGCTCCAATGCACATTTAAACACATATCTGTGCTCCCATGCTCCCCAAAAATAACCTTTTATTATATAGTTTGATATTTTCATCAGTCAACTCAACATTTGATCGAAAACAATGTGTACATGTTGTTTTAAAAAATACTGTGTAAAAACTTTTTTTTTTAAAGAAAAAGATTCTGGGTTCAGGGACATTAATCACTTACTGTTCACAGGATTGATATTCCTTTAGCATGTTGCAGTCCCTACTAACTTCCCACAGGATAGTGTCAGGTAATAATGTCCCCATACATAATGTTGCCGGGAAAAGCCATTGGAGACATTATATATGGCGACGGGTTGCTGGGATGTCCCCTGCTCCCCTTGTAAAAAATGAAGAATTTAGAGGTTAGGGGGTGTTCCCCACACGTTCAATGTAATAATGTCTAGTTACTTTTTTGGTGAGGAGACATTTTTGTGGGGACATTGTTATATTGAACGGACAGGAGGAGGCAGCTGTGCAAACAGTTCTTTATCGTGTTTTCACTTTCTGCTCCACCTTGAATTAGTGCTCGTTTTTGGGTAGATGTCCACCAAATCAGATTGTAACCACTACAGCTTACTTAAGACATGCATTCTATATCACAAATCACACCAAGTGCTATTTTCTCTGGCAGAAACATGTATGGATCTACTTGGAATGTATTCCAGCCATTTGCCCTGTATGTTTTATCTCTCCCGTACGAATAGCACATGCTAGTAGATGTACTAAAGTAGGGGTCAGCAATCTCAGGCTCTTCAGATGTTTCAAGCCACAACTCCAATCAGCCCTATCCAGCATGGTCAATTTTGAGATGCAATGGGAGTCGTATTCAGGACATCAACGGAACCGCATGTTGAAGACCCCTGTACTAAAGCCTGAGCAAGTGCTTTCATGAGACATGCCCGAGCAAGCCTGCAATGGGACATAGTCCATTGTGCCCACGCCTTTCTGAGAGTCCTCTTTCTACCCCTGCGGGGTGTACATTTGTTATTTACATAATGGAATCTGCATGTGTTTCATTGACTTCCCATACAAACATCTGTGAAGTCAGATTTACATATGGTGTGCACAACATACTTCATGGCGGATTACAGAAAGGGTCCCCCAAACACTTGGTGCTGTTTGTTCTGCAGAGGGTGCTGTTTGATACTACAGAAGGGGCCACAAGGCTTCCTCTGTAATACCAAATCCACATCCACTCACTTAGCAAGAGGGCTGTTGTAGTGTAGTCCTGTCTTGTCACTGGCCTGGGTGCTTGCTGTAAGAATGTTGGTGCATGAATGCAGCTCAGGAGAATGTCGGGTGGCTCTGCGTGTGAATGTTCTGAGTGGGCCAGTTGGGAGCCTGAGCTGGGGATGGCTGGATGGCCGGTGAGTCCACTCCTTTGTTAGTTATGTTTATACCCATCCATGTTCCTGTCAGAGTCTATACATGACTGTACATATATACAAGAGAAACTGGAGTAATGTACATAATGTACATATGTGAAATAAAGCCTTGCCTGGAACCAAATCTAGACTCCACAGCAGGTCTGTGCTTCAGTGATGCATCCTGATGTCTAGTATAAGGCTTTACAACAGGGCATTCAGTAAGGGGGGGAGGTGCCTTACATGGAGGTGTGTCCAATGCAAATGAAGGAAACAGAATGGCCCTAAAAACATGCGTTGGAATGAAGAAACACAAGCACCAGGTGAAGCCCAGGGCTTTAGTAATCAGGCCGTGCAGGTAAACTTTACTGCCCATGTGGGCAGGAAGTGATCTTCTCATCTTATTAACTACCACTCTCTCTACATAACTCAATTTGTTTTTTAACAGTAACAGATACATTGCTTCGGGCCACAGCAAACTACAGTGTGTGCAATGTAATTTTGCCTTATGCCTGCTGCAGGTTGCTGCTATGGATCTATTACAAACACATGCAGTGCAACTGCAAGTATGTCCGCGTAGCGTAGTAGTCAACGTACCATGACATAGCATTAGAAGCATCTGCCACTTTGTCATCATGTACAGCAGGGTTGTCCAACTCTCGGCCTCGAGGGATGGAATCCTGATCGGTAATCAGGATATCCTGCATTAATATTCATGAGGAAAAACGTGCATACATTTAGAGTCATTGTATGCAAATTTATCGCATGTATATCAATGAGGGATATCCTGAAAACCTGGCATGGATCCGGCCCACAAGGCCTTGAGGTGAACAACATTGGTGTACAGGGTCCTCCTGCACTTTTAACTGTCCCACTGGTACTTTGAGGGTGGGTGCAGCTCCTGACCACACCCACCCTCGTGGTGGCTCACAGAACCCCCCCACACCCTCATAGGGTGGACCCCCATATAGCATGACAGGGCTGGCTCAGCACTGAGGAGCCTCAGGTCGGTTTTTAAATGGGTATAAAATGCAAAGGGGAGCTGCACACTTTAAAGAATGTCTGAGTTCAAGTATACATGCCACTCCAGGAAAAGTGCCAGTTTGTTGCCCCTGACTCGGAATGGTGCCAGAATAGATATTTTACAGATAATATGGCACCCACTAGTGCATCTATGCTGGTGGCACCCTGGACAGATGTCAGGATATAAATATTGCTCCACCCTTATTTGTGCAGCTGTGCTCTTTTCTGTAATCTGATGTTAAGCAGTGACTGTCAATGTAGCTGCCAGTTGCATTATTCATTGTACTGGGTGTAAAGACTCAGTCACACTGGACAAGGCAGGCACCCACACCCACACCTCCCTCTCTGTGTTCACAACAGCATTTCAATATATGTTAATACAGTGTGCCTATTGAAGGGTGTCTATGACACTGCATCATTTTATGGAAGGAATGTTTCTCTGACAGAAAATCATGTATTATCGGGTTCAGTGGTATGTGCAAAGCTAGTGTGACAACAGAATATACGTTTTATGGACTCAGAAATAGCATACTGAAAACATACGTCATTTAATATTTTACAACAGGAAGTCCATTTAATTTACTTGTGGTCAAGCATTTTGTGGATGTTTTTATGTCTGTAAAAATCCCAAAATGTCAAAAAGTTTGCCCTAGGCAGTCAAACACTCCAATTGATTGCACAACTATGACATCAATTGTGGAGATTCAGAAGTATTTTTAAACATCCTATTGGTGTTGATATTTTCACTGAATGTCTTCGAATGTTCTCCCTCGCGCCATTGGCGGACAGTGCATAATAGGAATTGAGGTGCAGCCTGCCATTATGGCAGCCAAGCTCGCACTTATTCTGGCAAGCACATCACTCATTTTAAGGCCTGCTGTAAAACAGAATAATCACCCTATGCCTTCAGGGACAGAAGTTTCACTGTCCAAGATGGAGGACTGCAGGACTGCAGGAGTCTGCCCATGGAGATATTAGGGGGACAGTGGGAAAGCACAAGAGATTGGCCCATGAGATTTTCAATTTAGGTGCAGGGCTCAGGAAGGAAAGTGCCAACCAACGTTCCTCCCTTCTTCTCGTTGTCCTGCATGCTGGGTTAGCTCTAAGAAGATTTTGGATAGCACACTCATGGACCGGGGCAGGTGGTAAATAAAGGTTACTGTAACAAACTATGTTACTGTGCATATGTCACTGTTGTGTTTGTCTTTTTGAATATGTGCATGTGTTTCTGTGTTTCTGTGTGCATGTGTATATAATGTTTGTTTGTGGGCCTATGTCGGCCACTGACTACAGGACAGGATGTTACAGGGCAATGCTGGCATTTATTGGTACAGTTCGCATAACAATACTTCCAATATTACAATATGAATGTGTTCTAACAGTGGTAATACTGGCATTAATTTGCAACATAAATGGGTCTTTGGAATGGCAAACTGCCCATATTGCCAGAGACAGACTGGAGATGTTTTCTTACATTGGCATATTACTGGCAGTTATTGTGAGAACATACTTCACAATGGCAAAGTTGGTACATATATTGTAGGCAGATACATCATGAATATGTGTTATGCAGTGACAGACCTGGCATAAATTGTGGGTACAAGGGTTGTTGGGGCTCCCAGGGAAGTAAGCAGAAGCGTATTGCCATATGTGTTTTCTTGGTAGGGCTCCAACGTGTTCGCTCACCTTGACACTGTTGAAGACTGAGTAGTCTGGCCAATGCAGAGCCAATGGCAAGGTTTGGGCCCTTAAGCACTCTGCCCAAAATCACAGCCTAAGGTCTGGTCAAGTAAAATAACAAAATAAATAAAATAAAATAATAAATACACTCCATTTATTGAAGCCACCAGTTGTTTCAAAGAAAGAGCCATTATTCTCCCACCAAAAAGCAACCAAAGGTTCCTCCCTCCGGCCAAGAGAAATAACACCTCTTAATCAAAGGGAGAATGGCATCTCTACATGAAAGGAACAGAAATGTGCTCCAGGGAAGAGTGAAGGAGGCTGTGAGGGTGGGGTCCCCGACCTTTGAATACCTAGGGCCTTGGCCTACAAAAGAGCAGCCATTTCATCTTGAAATTCGTCAACTCAAGAAAAGCAGAAGGTGAGCCTGGAGCAGTGTGTATGTGTGTGTGTGACGTTTTGCTTTGTGCCTAGGCCAAACTATATTATCTATGCCCATCCCTGTTTTGATGTGCTACACTGAATTAAATTTGTATGCTACACCGTGTTAGGTTATGCTATTCCATGTCATGTTTTAAGCTGTAGAAACATGTTCTACATGCTTCAAACAGTCCATCACTAACCCCACGCACATAAAAGGATGCATCCTGGATTGGATAGCTGACCATGAATGCTCCCTGTCCATCAGATACAACTCTCAGTGGCCATGGACTGACCACCACATCAACCTCTTCTCCATCGACCTGCCAACTAAACCCAAATCCCCAACCTTTCCCTTACTGCCCACCCTAGTCAGGATCTCACCTAAGCTAACCAAAGAGAAGCTACTACCATACCTTGATGACCCTGCCCTTAGGCCTCCCATCTTCCTTGATCCCACATCCTTAGCCAAAATTCACAAATGGGCACTAAAAAAATCAGTCAACGCCATAGCCCCACCGTCAGCAAAGAAAGCTACAACCGTCAGACATACCAACTCTTGCTTCACCAAAGAGCTATTTGTACTCCAAACTATAACAAAATAGCTGCCCAATACATAAAGGCAATCATTCTAGCCAAAACCACCTTGTAGAACACCAGAATCGCTAATGCAAAATCTGGAACTAAAGATATCTTTGCCATTTTTAGGGAGCTAAAATCAACAGTGCCCACCGCGCAGGTTATCTCCAAAGACAATGATCCTAATGATACATATGGCGATCCATTCTTGTATGAAATGTATATCACATTATAGTGATAGTGTACCCATATTTTTTGCATTGTACTTAGGAACAATGCTTTGTGATGACACTTCCTGTTTTGTCAAGGGTTGAAAGGTCGAGTTCCATCACTTCCCGCGATATCACTTCGGGGTGGGGTCAAATGACGCCACTTCCTGTGATGTCATCAGAGGTCAAGGGCCATGTGATGTCACTTCCGCTACCCCTGGCATTTTGGTGAAATGACGTCCCTGGACATCATCCAGATCCCTGTCTTCTCCTCTGTCAAGACCCCTGGAATCTATCCAGATGCCACCTTATCCATGTCCCAACAAGTCAGCGCCATCACATTTTCAGCAACCTACCTCACCAAATTGATTAACTTAACCAGACCATTCCTATCCACTGAAAACTGCCTCTCTACCACCAGAGAAATAATAAGCTGAAGACTGGATTATTGCAACATCCTCTTCAACGATACATCTTCAAAAAACTTGATGAAACGCCAGACTATCCAAAACAACGCCTTCTGAGCTGCCCTAAAATTCCCAAAAGAGAACACAACACTGCAGCAAGACGTGAAGCACATTGGCTTCCCGTGAAAGAACGTGTCCTATTCAAAACCCTCTCCATCACATACAAATGCATCAATCACACAGCCCCCCCTACCTATCCTCAAACATAGTCAGAGCCGGCTTGTCCCGACCCATCAGAACTCCATATTCCCACCAACTCATTGTACCCAGAGTTAAACACGCCAGGACTGGAGGGGCCAGCTTCCCCTTCATCGCTGCGAGACAGTGGAACTCCCTGCCACCCACCCTCAGGAATTAACCATCGCACCTTGCATTCCACAAAGCTCTCAAAACGTGGCTTTTAATAACCCTATTCACACCCCTTTCCTTCAGCCATGAGTACTCTCCCCCTTAGTCATGAGTACCCTTGCCCCCTGCAACTAAACACACTCTTACTTGTATTCATATTTGGACTCAGGATGCTCCAGGAAGGCCGGACTGAACTCCTGCTCCCAAGGAAGCCATGGTCAAAATCCCACCCATCCAAATGTACACATATTTCCTTCCAACTTTCCTATTTATAGGACCTTGCCATTTGTGGCCGTTCGGGCCTTAGAGCAGTAAGTAAAGGGCTTTGGACACTGTGTGTTCTTGGTTTTCTACATGCCTTGGCTCACAATGACACAGTGATATGATATGATATGATATGATATGATGATATGATATGATATGGCATTTGTAACGCGCCTATACACAAGTGTTTCAAGGCGCGACGAGGCAGGGAGGGGGGAAACAAGGGGAGGACAGACAACTATCCTACTAGGCCAGGTGTCATTCAGATCGCGCAAGTGCAGGGGTAAGGGGAGGGTGGAAGTGCAGTACAAGAAAAGGGCCAGCTTGTGGCAAGTGCAGGGTAAGTGCAGCAAGTGCTGGGAACGGGGGGCTGTAGGGATACAGAGACAGTCCCGCAGTGCAGGGGTTGCCAGGGAGGCAGTGCAAGTGGAGAGTGGCTGGGCCCAGGACCGAGGTCGGTGAGAGTGGCCCAGTTGCAGATTCAGTGCAGTTTCAGTGAAGAATTAGCAGGGGAGAGGGAGAGAGAAAGCAGAAGCAAAGAGGAAGGTTTTGAGGTGCTTCCGGAACCGGAGATGGTTCTCCTCAAATTTCAGGGAGGCAGGAAGGCTGTTCCAGAGAGAGGCCCCTGCCACGGAGAGAGATCTACCACCAGCTCGTTGCTTCGAGAAGCGGCTGACCCTGAGGGAGTTGGAGTCGGATGAGCGAAGGGCTCGGGAAGGAAGATATTTAGGAAGAGAGAGTTGAAGATATTTAGGCCCCAGGCCTCAGAAGGCCTTGTGGACAATGCAGAGGGTTTTGAACTTTATCCTCGCAGCCACTGGGAGCCAGTGTAGAGATTTCAGTCCTGGAGAGATACGGTCCCTGGGCTTGAGGCCAAGGACAAGTCTCGCAGTTCTGTTCTGGATGAGTTGCAGAGGGCGGAGAGTGGAGGCAGGCAGATTAAGATAGAGGCTGTTACAGTAGTCCAGCTTTGAGAGAACCAGGGCTCAGGAGACAGTGAGCTTCTGGGGGAAGGAGAGGAAGGGAAGAATACCTCTGAGGAGGTGCAGCTGGTAGTGTGACTTCTTCGAGACGTCAGATATATGAGGAGAGAAGGAGAGTGTGGAGTCGAAGATGACCCCGAGGTTTTTTGCCTTGCATGTAGGAGCAGGAAGAGGGCCAAGAGAGGCCGGCCAGAGAACTGCAGGGAAGGAGGGAGTGGGTGTGCCGATGAGTAGAATCTCAGTCTTACTGGCATTAAGGCAGAGGTCATTGGCGGCACACCATTCCTGGATAGCAGACAGACAGTCAGAGATGAGGGAAGGAGAGGAGGAGGCCGAGGGTAGCCTGAAAATGAGCTCGGTATCGTCCGCATAGCACTGAAAGTTGGGGCAGAGAGCGGCGATGCGGTGGGCAAGGAGTGCCAGATACTGGTTGAACAGCCAGGGAGAGAGATTGGATCCCTGGGGGACACCACAGGTGGAAAAAAAGATGTCAGAGAGGAAGGACCCCAGTTGGACCTGGGAGGGACGATTGGAGAGGAAAGATGCCAGCCACGCCAGAGCCTGACCAGTGATACCCAGGTTATCAGGGAGACGGTTGAGCAGGATGGCATGGTTGACAGTGTCAAAGGCAGAAGAGAGATCGAGCAGAACAGTGGAAAGCACAACGTCTTGTCATAAGCACTTTGTGCACGAGCCTAAGATTTTGGTAACCATGACATAAATGTGAAAAACTTGCTTTTAAGGGAGCTTTTGCAAACTTGGCAAATTCGTACTTCTGACATAGAAGCCCTCCAAAATGTAGTTGGTGGCCTAGGGAAGTAAGTGTAAGGGCTTTGCCGCATGTGCTTCCTTCCTTGGACATATCTACAACAGGCCCAGGCTCACCACACAGTGAATAATTTCCAGACATACCCCCTCCCTCTGCAGAGACCGCCTCCTCTCCACCTGCTTCTCCTCTTGGCACTGTGACTCATATAATATAGTTGAGCCCCTGCATACATTCAGCCCAATTGTACACATAACTCTGATACTTTTTCCTTCTCATGCCTTTCTGTGCATCTTATCTACATGGCACAATCATCCCAACTATCTGCCCGACTTATTGAATATTCTATTATGCTCCTCCTTTGCCTGCCTGACCGGCACAATGCTTCAACATCATAATATATTGCAATAAATGGCAGAAGGCGCTATACAAATGCAAGCTAACATAACATAACACTCACATAATATGTCATGTTTTACAATAGAAGCAATGCCATATTTTGTGAAGTGCATTTGTTGCACAGTGTTGAGGAGGAATATATTGTAGTGGGATCATTAAAGTGTGTTTTACAGTGACTATGCTGGAGTATAATATGGGCACAGGCATCAAGAAGTGTGTTTTTACAGTGGTAATATTGGCATATATTGAAGGCACAGACATCATGAAAGGAGTTGGAAATTACTCCCATATACTGCTGGTGACCTGGCATCTATTGGATTAATTCATGTGATACCCTACAGAGCAAATTGCAAATTGTATGGATTTTAACCCACTTTTCTCAAAAGGTGTGCTAAAAAATGAAATTTCAATCGATTTGAAAGAATTTCAAGAGGGGACACACGCCCGAACACCCAGTAGTTGATTCAGGATTCGTATCTAACTGTTCATTTGCTTTCTGTTTTGTACTTGCTACTTTTTTTCAGTTTTTTTGTCATGCTTGTCAAAATGAAGGCAGAGGATTTCTACTTGTCTTTGTTACCTGGCAGTTGTCATCCAAATCTTTGCAATTGAGGTTATTTACTTCCACAAATTTAAACATAGAAATATGTTAACTAAAAAAAAAAAAAAAAACACGGAGGGACTTCCCTATCGCTCGGCTTGGGGCTTTATGCATTTCTCTGCCAAGGAGTTAACAGAAGGACTACTCGCAGGGCTCGCTCAGTATGTTCAATGCCAATGGCCCACAAAGAAGCTCATTACTGTGCTCCCCAACCTGATTAGTTTCTCATTGGCTTGGGAGTACTTATCCCACCCTGCATACTAACGATAGCATCAATGTCTGCAAAATTGAGCATCTAATATAATTTGCTTTTCATACATTTTTAAATAGCCTGCTTATGCTTATTTAAAATTCATGCAGTTAAAATAAAATGAATCTTCTATTTTTAATTAAACCAAACTGGCTGTGTGTCAGGGCACACACAATCTTATCAAATATTCTAAAAACACAAATCTGGCAGAAATCCTAATCAATTTCACGTGCTTTTGTATGCGTGACTTTCTTCACAATTGTAATTGGTTTTTTTGGCATTCATTTCTCATATGTGTCATTGAAGGCTGTGCTTCTCTTTACTGGTTTAGGGAGCATGCAAATATGTTGCAGTCCGTCGGCTCCCAAGGTAGATCAAAAGCATTCACACAGAAAAGAAATGTGTTTTTGATTGGGATGCTAAGAACCTGGAGGCGAGCACCAGCAGATAGAGAACTCATTAAATAGAGCTGTTTCATAGAAGCGAGTGAGTTACTTTGAAAAGTGTGTGCTTCATATGACAGATAAAACATCGTTACATGTCATCATATTGCTTCTTAAATCTAACGTACAAATATTTCTAGGCTCGAAGAAAAACAATGCATTGTTCTAGCTTTTACGACCTAGCGTGCCTTTGTGTCCGTATTTCCATGTCACCAAAATGAATGATCAAACACCAAAAAGTTCAGGCACATATCTATCTATCTATCTATCTATCTATCTATCTATCTATCTATCTATCTATCTATCTATCTATCTATCTATCTATCTATCTATCTATCTATCTATCTATCTATCTATCTATCCCTATCTATCTATCTATCTATCTATCTATCTATCTATCTATCCCTATCTATCTATCTATCTATCTATCTATCTATCTATCTATCTATCTATCTATCTATCTATCTATCTATCTATCTATCTATCTATCTATCCATCCATCCATCCATCTAAGTGTTGTATACAACACCTAACACGCAGAAGTAAACCCACTGCCCAGTGTGTAGTAGAATGGCTAAGAAGGGTGAGGGAGGGAGTGGAAAAGGGAGTGGGGAGAAAAGTGGGGGCATGGAGGGGAGCGTCAGTGTCATCTGGATGGGAGAAGAGTAAGTGGTAGATGAGCACACCTGCGATGCACATAAGTTAGTAATTCCCAGATCAGAGTGGATAGAAAGGGACCAGCGTGGAGAGGGAAGCATAATTGCCACATTTACCATAGCCCGGGGATGCAGTTCTTTGAGACTGTGTGGCTGAGAAGCAGTAAGAAAATGGGTGCTCAATGATGTGAGGCTCTAAATGGGGAATTGTCCTATGAACTCAGGCACAGGCTTAGGTGCTGGTCTGAATCGTCTACTTGCTGTGGTTAGGTCATAGTTTGACCATGAATTAACTGTTCACAGAGCACAAGTGACAGGGAACCAATATGTGTCAGAAGAGGAGGAGGGACTTCCTTTGGAGGACATGTCAGGTAGGAAGGGAGTGAACTGGATGCCAAGGATTCCAAATGAAAAGAAGGGAATGAGAGATCCGATCAGGCTGGTGTCACCCGTCAGGTTTATTGGGGAAGATGGGATATCTGTCTTTATCATGCAAGGAGACTGACAGAGAGCGGGGTCGTGCCATTCACAACAGAAAAGGTCCTTGGCAGAGAATTGGTGAAAGAAAGGATTCAAGGGAGGAAGCTCTTGTAATGGGCTAGTGGGGGTGGCAGGGCATCAGCAGTAGGTTTTCCATATGGCTGGATGGTGCAACATGACCTGGATCCAGGGAAGGGGTTATCTAGAGGGGAACACATTCTGTAAGTGAAGGGGTTCTTTGGCCATCTGATTTCAGGGGATGGGCTGTTCCAGGCCCGAGAGCCAGCGACTCCCAATCGTATTCCCCCTCTCCACTTGAGGCTGCACCTGAGTGCCTGGAGGAGGCCAGTGATAGATCTTCACATTTTTCTTGAATTTATGCATCCGTTGTAGGCCAGAACTTGCATGCACCCGTTTCAAACACACCACCTTGTTCTGCATTATGAGTTTGTACATTTGTGACAAATCAGGGGATTAGGGTAGTTTCCAAAAATTTATTTTTTATACACATATTTATAAAATGTGCATAATAGCAAACAGATAGAAAGATCGTACCCTCTTGCCCCATCCAGGCTCCAGCAACGTAAGCACTGAATTAGTAAAAATCCAAAAACCTGCCCCAGATATCATTGAACAATCTTTGACTTCCAATTTCACAAGATCTATTTATTAGCCATCAAGGAGCCCCTGCACTGCCACCTCTTCTGTGCCACAGCTAAAAATCATCCACAAGCTCATCATCACCCAAGGTTAGCATCTCAAAATTATAAACCAGGCTTAATCCCAGCACACCATTTAAGATCAAGGTCAATTTCTCCCAAAAATATCTCACTCTGATGCACTCTCACGACATGTGTTCTAGTGTCCCTGTTCTATGAGAGCACCCCCAACACACCTCTGTGTCTGTCATACTAAGCTTGCACAAGCACTCCGGCATCTAGTGGACCCTATTGAGGATCTGAACTTGCCTGGACCTTTCCCCCATGGCAGATAGATGAAAGAGCAACATTCCTGCAGACAATCGCCCAGTGCACTTCATTTTACTTGACAACCTACCCCTGCAATAAAGCAATATTGCTTTTAGCCGAGGACATAAACAAATTGTAATATTTGTTTGCTTGATGCCCTTCAATCTCAGCCTGAGCATTCAACCTCTCAAAGTCAACTTCATCTTCCTCCGAAGCATCCATAATAACCCTCTTTAGAGTACACAATTCTTGTATTGCGCAATGTGGAGTATGCCAGATAGCCCTCAGCTGACCAACGGTAAGCCAATTCCCACTTGTCCAAAAGCCTCCTATTCACTGAACACTCCCAAGAAACCATTCAGGCCAAAACAACATTTTCTTCCCATCCTTAATATCTGGATTCTACCAGATTGATGAGTCATGATATTTGGACGGATTGCCCCCTATAAGTAACACAAGCTTCTTCCCGGAACGGCTCAAAAATGATTTGACTTGCATGGAGGCACAGTGATGACGCGCCACTGCTATGACTCAATCACCAGGTTCTGCATACAGAAGTGGTGCCATGTGCCTGGCTGTAAAAGCTAAGTGATAAGCCTGGAAATTCAGAGCTCCACCTCTGTCCACAGGTAACTGCAGCTTCTGGAGTTTCATGCAAGGAGGCTTGTCGTCCATCAGAAACCTTGCAGCAGAACATCAAACTCTGACCACACCTTCTTTCCCACAGGCAATGGCAAAAAAATAAGCACATACGTTATCTTCGGAGCTGAGGTCATTTTCAATGGGTTAACTTTCTCCCCACAGTAAACATTGCAATAAATTCCATCCCTCCAAATCAGATTTCAGTCCCTCACATTTTCTGACACACTCTTGTCCAATCTACTGGTCAACCATGCACCCAAGTATTTAATCCTATGTGGGCACCATTTAAGTCTGTATTCAGAATCAAGTCATTCCCACAGCATGCCGCAACCAGCATTGCCTCCAATTTAGACCAATTCATTTTGTATCCGGATCTAACATGGAACTCAGCAATCAATTCCATTAAAGCTGGTAAAAGAGCTTTTCTAGTCTCTCAACAACAAGAGCAAATTATCTGCATATAACCAGAGCTTTTGGGTCACCCTGCCATAGTTAACCCCTTTGATTCTTACGTCCTGTCTGATAATTGAGGCCAGGGACTTTCCATCACAACCACAAATAACAAAGGGACCAGAGGACAACCTTGCTGCATCCCTGTTCCAGATTGAAGGGTTCCGACCAAACCCATTAGTCAATTATTCCGCTATGGGGATCATGTGCAATATCTTAACCCAACTCATAAAGGATTCACTAAAGCCCATGCACAGCAAACAGAAAGCTCCAGCTGTCCCAATCAAAAGCCTTCTCCACGTCCAATGAGAAGGATGCGGCATCCCGATTACATGTTGTTTGCCTGTGTAATAGTTTGTAGCAGCAACATGTTGGTTGTGGCGTGTCTCCCTTGAACAAACCCGGTCTGGTTGGAATGTATAAATCCCCGAAAAACTGCCTCCATTCTCTTCATAAGAGACTTAGCCAAGGTCCTATTATCTGTATTAATGAGACTATTAGGGCAGTAATTTGACAGAGACATCAGCGCCTTATCCTTCTACTAAACCAATTATATAGATGCTTGGGGAGTTGTTGCTGGTGGGATCCCGATGACTCTCGAGGCCTTGAAGATGTCTCTCAGAAGTTCACAGACAGAATCCGGCAATATCCTATAGAATTCCATGGGTAAACCGCCTGGCCCTGGACACCTACCGGAAATAAGACTCAAAGCTTATTTCCACAACTCCTAAACTGAAAAATCCTCATACAAAAACACTCTTTCACTATCAGAGAACTCTGTAAATACCATATCTTGACTGAGGCCCTGTAAATCTCCTGCATCACTGTCCTCCTGAGTGTGGAGCTTTTTATAGAAGCTGTGAAATACACAATTTATTTCACCGGGGTCAAATGTCACTGATCCATTAGTCTTCTCTATTGAAGGCATGGCTCTGATCTTTTGTTGAATCCAAAGCCTATATGCCAACCACCAATCACATTTCTCCCCATTCTCAAAATAAGTGCATCTTGTCCAAAATAGCATATAATGTGCTCTTTCTGACACCATTTTATTGAATTTGTATTTACGCTGACACAGCTCATTCTTCCGCCCATCAACCATGTTCCACATCATCTCTTTCTCCATATCTTTAATCCTTACATCCATTCTCTTAATCTCCTCTTCCCTGTTCTTCTTCCGTCTACTAGACAGGCTGACCAAGAGTCCCATCATTGTGCATTTGAATGTCTCCCAAACCGCACCCAACTCAACTTCTCTGGTATGATTTTCCTCAATTTTTATATTATTTAGATGTGGTCACTCGTGGGTATTTCACAAATATTTCAGCGATGCTCCATGGATTATGCAATGCCCCACCCTTTTATTGTTTCCTGGATAAACATGACACAAATGACTCATCAATATTGGTTGTTCTTCCTCGTAAAATACAGGTCAACCCAAAGGCTAGAGAAGGTTTAAAAAAGAAAGGAAAATCGACCCACTTTCTGAAATCTCATTTCAAACCCTTCTCAAACCTTGTTAAAAATAGAATTATTACTATTTCTGGTATGGGTCATGTATTTTATTATCAAAAATATGTTCAGGCCTGTCCAGTCTTTGTCACAGCTCTTGGCCTTTTCATTTGTGTCCCGGTCACTAACAGTGGCCTTTGATTTCATGTTCAGATGTTTTCACATTGAGTATTCTAATTGCCCATTGGCGAAATTGCCAGTGTGTCTCTGCTTAGTTATTCTGTGCAGGCAACATATCAACAGTGGGGAACTTGCCCATGATTGCCAGGGAATAAGAGAGAGATATCTCAGAACACTGATGCTGCCTGTACATCATTTGAAATGCAAGATATCCTATACATTGGAGTGAAGGTCTCAGTCATGCAAACATGGGCTATGTACCCCTGATTCAACAGTGTGTACAAGGGTTTTGATATTACACACATCACACAAAAGTCTCAGAAAACGATTGGACCATCACTCACTGTTGACAAGACTTTCATCTCATAATATTTTGCAACTTTTTGCTTCCTTACAATCTCCCTTAGTGTTTCAGTACTTCTGTGACCCATTTCCCACTCTATTCAGTCACTCACTCTCATTCCTTAAAAATCTTATCCCACAGAAGATAATTTGACAATGTTCATCTCATAAACATTACTATAATAGATTCCCCCCAATGCACCCTGCTATTCGTTCCCCTATCTAGTCATCTCTTTGTGTAGTGCATCCCAGCCAAGCGGCCATGTTTGCCTCTGTTACCACACAATGTTCACCTGTCACATTATTATGTGAAAGAACACGTGGATATAGTTCTTTTCGGATACCTTTACAGTTACTCCCAATTATGTTGATTTAATTTGAGGGATCTACTGTTTGTCTGTGTAGTATAAAGAAAGGCACCCTGTTTTTGGTTTTTACTGATTATTGACACATCATTACAGAAGTAGGTCACCCTGTTTCCTTTCAGTATTTAATTGTAAACAAAAGAAGGAAAAAAACACACAAATGAATGTCTCTTGGTTGTTGCCAGTCATGCATTGCATGTCATTGGCGTTTCAAAGAAATACTGCAGATATTGAACAAGTAATTGAGTGGCTTTTTTAGTTTGGAAATGGTTTCCTATGTTCCTGCCTCATCATGCTGTTATGAGAACACAGCTCTAAGAGAATCCCACTGCAGGCATCCAAGTGCTAATGTGTTTTTTCATGTAAATAAATGTGAATTAATACTAATTAGAACATGTATATCTAATGATAGAAATGGTGCAAAAATAAATCCCATAAAACAGGGAGCCTTAATTAAAATACAGTAAAAGATAAATTACGGGTACGATCCTTGAATTGGAAGGCGCTAAAGTGCTGTGAAGTAATATGTAATGGAAGGCAGCGACTAACAAATGACCCACAAGGCGTAAGGCCTCAGAGAAGGGTGAATAGGAGAACATCAGCAAGGTGGGTCTTGTAGTGTCAGCGCTGTCCATAGCAAGCAATTCAACACATTCAATGTTAGTTCCAATACAAAATCAGTATCCATTAAATAGGAAGTCTTTTTATAGTTTGGTCAGTACAGCTGACACGTGTTTCGACCACCACTTGGTCATCTTCAAGGCAAGATGAAAAATAGATTATGACCGTCTCAGGTTTTTAGGTTTCCATAACCCAATTATAGAGTTGCAGGTGATGGGAGCAGCTTTGCCAAATGTACCATATCCTTATGTTAGCAACAAATAAAACATTTAGAGCCAATTAATGTGATGTCTTGTCATTCGGAAGCCAAAGTATACTAGTCAAGTACCTTGTACTCTATTTACGGGATTAATCCTTGCACATTGTCAGAGAGCAGCCTGTCACCAGCGGCGTGTTGGAAACCTAAAAACCTGAGACGGTCATAATCTATTTTTAATCTTGCCTTGAAGACGACCAAGTTAATTAAAATACACCAGTCAGATTCCAATGAAAACTCCTAATACACATGTACATGTTGGAGTGCACAACAATCTTGATGAATACACCTTTAACACTATCTTCTTTGTATTTTGTTGATGATAGACATTCACATACATGTTTATCAATGATAAGTATCATTATTTAACATAATATAGCACACAATTGCAATGTTTTTATGGAGGGGGAATTGTATTTACTTTGGGCTCATTACACGTAAGGGTATTCATTTTCTAACAGCTATAAACAGCCATTTCTTCAATCCACGATCTAAAAGACAGCTTACAGTGAGCCTCAGTCTTGGAGGTGGGAATTTATTAAAAGTAGGCAACCATTCACAACTTGAAAATAGAAAGGCAGTGCCAATGTTTTGACATTCCGAGATAGCGGCCTTGATCAGGCTCAGCTTGCATATGGTTCCTCTAACTCACCAATCAAATCTTTAAGTATGGTGCATAGACAAATACCATGGGTTAGATTGACCCCTGCACAACCCCAAAGGAATTTGAGTATTCTGAGTAGTTTGTGCTCTACCAATTTGCTGTGATGTATTCAGCAGGTAAAAGGGAACCCACTTCAATTTGCTTTTTAGGAAGGTAATTAGCATTGTTTAAAATCCTGATGAAAGATGCACAAGATGCCTCTGCAGGAGGGCACATGATTAGAATCATCGAATACCTCCACTGAGTCGCCAGGTCACCAAATACTTGCTTAGCTGTAATGCTGCAAGCTTTTCTATCATCTTTCCAGGGAAGTATATGCTGGCACATGGGCAATGGTAACTTGAAAAGTGTCTGCTTTGTGACATTCTGTTTTCTTAAGCAAGTTCTGACCTGCTGTTCCTGTAAAGAATTAGGAAAATGAGTCTGACTAGAAGAAACATGAATTATTATGATATGTTTGTTTTGAAGTCAAAAGGGAAAGCTCATGGTTTAAGCTCTCGTCTCTGACATGAAGGCAGTCTGCATTCTAGCGAGTTAAAATCCAGTGACAGCTTCGATGTACCCTTTAATCCTTTTAAAGTCCCATAAAAATAGAGTAATGATAACACATGTTGGTGTAGGGATTAGAAGCTTGAGCAATCTAGCATGAAGCATCATGAAAACACATATTATAATTATTAAATAGAAGGAATTTGGTGTTCTCAGTAGTGGTTGAATTTTTATGTCATGCATAAATAGCAGGTCACATAACTTGAGAATTTAAGCTTGTCATGATTTGATGAATATGTTGATCATCGCACTAAATTGCCATGACTACTTTAACAGCCTCCAATAAACAGACCCAACCCACAGTTCTGGGCCGATAAACCCGCCATTTGTGCTCAAAACTCCAATTTATTCAAATAAGATAAATCAAAGGTGGTGCCTTACTTTATGCAGGTGAAGTCACCACAAGATGTCAGATATACATTACATGAGCTTGTTTACCCAATTAAAATTCGCCTGCATGTGGCAATCTTGCTATATAGTGCACACCATAATTCACACAGCAGAATTATTAATAATGATTTGGACAATTCTAATCCTAGAAAAATAGAAATCTCTCTCTAAACAGAACCTAATCCTTTTGCCATAATGCCACTCATCGTCTAATATATTGTAATTCTTTTCAGTTTGCATTTTCACAAAATCACCTTCATTCAATAGATTGTCAGTCCAACAGTTGACATGACATTTAAGAACACATACTTGCTTCAATGTTTCACCCTGTGTGAATGTGGTGTTGTGGAGTTCTAATATGTACATGAAATTCAAATATGGGCTAGAATGAACTGCATCTGAATTTTGCAGGTTATCATTTTAGAACACACAAACTAACAGTCCCTCACCTAACCTAGGAGAATGGTTTTGTGATTTTCTACCACAAGGACAAGTTCCAATCCCACTTCACTTTGCAAACGGGGTCACACTGTGCTATGTCAGGAGTGAGGGAAATGAGATTTACATTAGCGTCCTTTTCTATGGGAGTGGATTTGAGCCAAATAAGCTGATTGTCATTTGCAGATTGTTTTAAGATTTCAATGGCTTTAACAGATCACACATTATCAAGGAATTCGTCATTACACTATGGTGCAGAGTGCCATTGAGCCATGGCCCAATGTTGACTATATCTGTGAAAATTATTTGAATGATGTTTCCCTATGACCTACAAAATGCTAAACTATCAGCGCTGGGAAGCATTCCCTATTTTACACAGCACACACAGCACAGAAAAAAAATAATTTTTGTAGTTATTGAAATGTAATCCCCCTCACATTTAGGTACAATGAAAATAGGATATAACTCAAACTTTCAAACTACAATATCCTATTTTCATTCTGTTAATCATGGTTTATCAGCCCATGCTCACGGTGTGCAGATAATGTTAGGTTTTCTACACAAAGTCAAATTTCACTTGGCCTTACATTCAGCGAAAGCACAGTGCAATTTCCAGTATAATATTAAGATTAAGGTATTTGATTTGGTAGGAGTGCCCCCTATGGAAACCACCGCCCAGTTTCATCCCACTTCAGGGACTGATTCTGGGGCACATATCTAAATACATTTGTAGGGTTTTCATACTCACTTAGAAATATTTTTTAAGGTGCTGAGTCAGAATGGACCCTCGTGAGTTTTCAAAAGAATTTTATGTCAGCCTAATCTCCCTCTTGGAAATCAAATCTGCTTCAGATAATATCCATATTCAGCACTCGTCCAGGCAGCATGCTTTCCGTGCAGCTTTTGATTACAGAGTCAAGTCCCTAATACCTGTTTTTTCCTGCTTTTTATAATCAATCATATTCCACATGGTTTTTCATCACTACGTCACAGTATTTAATTGGTCATCTTCTTCCACTGGCTTATCTAACAGTAAACACTCCCACTTTAACACAACCCACATGCTCCATGGATCATAATGTTTATACATTTGACCAAAACATAAAGTGGGGTCCAATTTGTTCAGTGTAATATTGGCAATATAAAGGTATCAGGATTCATCATTTTATTCCTTTTTGATAATCCTATAAATATTGTATTTGGACTCATTTAGCATAGGGCAATTTAGCAGTCATCATGGACCTTTCCTTATGATTGTAACTAATCTGGTTGTGGGCTTACATTTAAATTATATTGAACAACGTGTTTAAATGTACGTGTAATGTTAATTTGAATGGTTCATAGTTTACTGAGTACAGTTGCAAACTTAGTTTCATTTCTGCAAGTAATGAAAGCCATAGTGCGAGCAGGTCTTTCAGTTAACAATTACCCTGAGTCTGTGGACATAGGCCTCTAACTTTGCATTAGGCCGACCATCAGGTTGAGTCTATGAAGAGACAGAGTACTAAGGTATCATTGTAAGTGCAAAAAAATGTGTATGAAGCTTAGCACTTGGAGAACAGACCTGATGGGTAAAAGGCAGTGCACCATATTTTGACTTCTAGTCATATTTTAGCTTGTATTTATAAGATCATCATCTACTAAAATGGACTTGCAAAGCTGGGGGCCGCTTTTTAACTTGGCGGGCCTATACACATCACCTTTTGTTCTGGGAATTGAATTGATTCTTCTGCTGTGATAAATGAGCCTTCCCCCACTGGGCAGGGATGTCAGATAACAGCTAGGCTTAAATGTACACCAGGGGTTATGGAAAGTTGAAACCTGGTATTCTCTTAACTTGAATATCCACAAAGGATATAACATTGATACAGTGAAACTGAACACCTATGGTTTCTCATCTATTTAACTGTAATGCAGGGGTCTGCCACCTATGCCTTACCAGATTTTTTGACCACAACTCCCATGATCCTTCAAAAATAACTACACTAGCTAGTGCTGATGGGATTGTAGTACAAAACATCTGGTGAACCAAAGGTTGCAGACCCCTGCTGTAAAGTATCATAATTAAATTGCTATAAACTATATACAATAATCTGACCGTTTTTGGAGAAAAAAAACACCATTGACATTTGCCTGTTTTACTTAAAATACATGCTCACATTATAGGGGCACTTTATAAAAAGAAATTGTTGATCTAGATTCCATTGAAGTACAGTAGGGAAATTGCATTGGAGCACCTCAATACATGGCGGTACCCCAAAAAATTACAAAATAGTTCACTTGACCTTTCTCACTTTATCATGACTGTTTCTGTAACGCAGACCATGTTCTCTTGCTGCTTAATTCCATTCCTGTCACATTTGGGCTGTGGTATTCCTTTGAAGGTGCAGTTCCATGTTTTGTAGGGAATGAAGCAGCATCTGTTGAATTATAATGCTGCTCTGTATCTCAAGAACACTTCGGGTTTGTATATTGTTGTCAATCACATTATTCCAGGTCAGCCGGCACAGTTCTCCGTATATAAAAATAGTATTTTTACATTGGAGTTTTCAGCATTTCCTGCTGTCAATTCAACATTATTTAAAACCCAGTCCAATAATTTCCCTAGTGCAAAAAACATATTCTTTCAAAACATGCTTGCACCAGTGCAATGTTTGCCTTGGTACCTTCTAAATAGTGCAAATGTGCATTGAAAAAAGTGTTTTGCACTATTGCAATTATTTCCTTCTTGGTAATTGCACTTGCATTGAGGGCCAGTTTCTGTAATATGGCACACGTATTCATCATTTGAAAGTAACACCCTCCTCCATCATCAATGGACCTTTAACTTGTTCCAGTACCTATGCAAGTGTGCCAGATCTGGAGTTGCTAAGAGTCAGATTCAGCTTAGAGTAAGGGTCATTTGTCACCTGCAGGCAGGGATTATTTTGTAATCGTTTTTACTCCCTTTCTTGCTTCCCCCATTTTCATCTACTTGGTTTTGTAGAGAGGAAGTGTAAAGACCCCCGGCGGCCTCATTACATTGAATTTGAGGCAGCTGCAATGTATTTTGCACATGCCAAAACATTGTTCGCACCTGTGGTGCAGAAGCATTAGTGACTGTGCAAATGCCTTTGCACTGGTGCTAAGTCAGTTGCGTATTTAAACATGCGATTTGCATTGACACAAATACAATGAAAACGTAACTCATCTTCCTTTGTCCTGCCATATAACTAATGGTGCATATATCATTGCTGATGCCAGGTAAATGTGGAAATAAAGCTTCTTCGGTCCAAGTTTCAAAAGGCATTTTTCGGAATTTTCAGTCTCTTTGTTTGGCAATTTGTTATTTTTCTGCCACACTCACAGGATACATGACTGAGGTGGGATTCGGTCAACAATGGAGAATGAAATGCAAAAAAAACAAAAACAAATGAGGAGTAATAATTCAATCCAACGTCCTTCCTTTATTGTGTGTGGTGAAAGTTATTTCTAGATGGAAATACATTGTCTAGGTCCCATAAAGCAACCGAACACCAACTGCTTCAATCAAAGTGGTTAGGTCCTTAGGAAGCACGCCTTTGTTCTAAGAAAAGTCACTGAGAATCAATTTTGTCAAAAGAGGGCTCTTGAGGATAGAACATGGGAATATCACTGATGGATAGTGAGTGGCCTACATCCTTCTACTGCACACAATATCCAATTATTGGCCCTCCGTTAGATACCTATGCACAGTTCACTGGCAACCACTTCTGTGTGCAACTCAAAATCAAAAGTACCAATGGCACTACATGAACATATCTATAGGCCCCATTGACATAGACATATTGCGGTGATGTTAATGGAAATCTTTCGTAACCTATAGAGTGCCAGCTTAATAATAGGGTCAAAGGTCCAAAGCCCTTTAGCGTGAAACCTAGGCGACCTTGATGAACATTCCTGCATGCCTGGGAACCTATTGGAAGCAGTTGTCAGCCACTTATTTTGCACTCAGAACAACTCCAAAGTATGCTTCTTATCCTATGTGGCAGAAGTGAACAAAGCAATCGCCCTCTCTTCGGATCACGCCAGCTACGCCATCCTTGGGTTATACTGACAAGATCCGTCACATTTAGTGGGTTTAGTATTGTTCTATAAATTAACTGAAACAATCATTATTCTGCAACTCCTGCCTGACGACCACCAAAGAATATATTGAAAATATCGAGCTTTGATTAAATCATGTTCAGGGTTTCGATCCTGAAAACAACAGGACACAATTAAAGATCTACCAACCCAAAGATTTGTTAAGATCTCTGTAGGCATATATATAGGCTGCTTGCTTTTGGACAGGAAAACAGGGAGCCAGGGAGCAAGAATGTTTTGGGGGGAGCGGAAGATTATACTCTGTACTGAAGTGGAGCACAAGCAAACCCACCAGTCTCTGAAAGGCTTTTTATTTAGATTCTGGGCTGGATGCTCATTTCCGATGTCGCCTGAGTCAGCCATCCCACACTGTGCAGCCACATCAGAGCAGGTCACACCTGCTTTGATCAGGCCTTTTTTGGTCAATCGAATATTATATGCAGGTGAGAAACACCCTGGATGGTACCAAAGACAGCATCTATTAGAACAACAAGAAAACCGTTTGATTGCTTGCATGCCCAAACTAGTGAACATGCCTGATGCTTTCGCTGCGCCCAACTGGTGATGTCCCGTTCATCAGCCATGAACAAAATACATCTCTTCTATAGCACTACACACCCATAAGTCTCAGAGTGCTCAAATAACAGAAGACATTATCATCCCACAGAGTGTTACTTATTTTATCGACCTTGGAAGGATGAACGGTTGAGTTGACCCTGCCAGGATTCGAACCTTCCACAGCAGGCTGCACTCAGGGGCGAGCACTTAGCTCACTGTGCTATCTGACCGGCATAGCCTCACTGGATAATCAGTATGTTTTTACGTGAAAGACAAGAACATATAATAGCAAATACAATATGCAACAGCAGAATACTTATTCTTGCCTGCTTCCTGTTTATGATTTTTTGCGGATTTTGATTTTAAAGATGCACAGCATTTGTATTTACAAGTCATCACACCCATGTTCTGTGGATAATGGTGGCAGCGGCAGCAGATGCAAAGTACAGAAACATCGTCCATATTATTCAGACCAACTCCATTTCTTCCGACAACTTGATCATGATGGATTGGAGACATGGTTCCAAATCGCGCAGCGAGCCCAGAAAGGGCCCCTGATTTTCGCAAATTGTTCCAGTAATTCTGCACTTGACTGCCTTTTATGGCCTGATTGGCGCAGCCGAGGCCGCAGCAGTACTTCCAGAGGCACAATATGTTGAGGGCTCTAATAGTCCAATCATAAAATGTTGATAAATCACTCATAATATGTTCTAATAAGGCACTAGAATCTGCTGAGCCCCTCTTCTCGGACACATTTCCTGGGATTCTCTCAGGCAGCCCATCCATCAAAAGTGAAACGACACCAGCGGACTTCCAAACTATTAATGAAAGCCGATTTCATCCGCATCATAATTGTAACTTCCTGGTAGGGTGCATACAAACATCCGGTTTTAACTGCAGGACAACTTTAACTCTTACATTGCCATACGTTCGGTGTGCAGTTAAAAAGTCGAAAACATTATGTCGAAAGACATAATGTCGAAAAAAAAATGGCGATTTTTTTTTTTTGAATGTTTTATTTTTTTATGTATATATTTTTTTGGGGTTCCGTAAGCAAAAAAAATGGGTAAAAAAAAGGGGGGTTGGGGAACACCCCCCATTTCGAACAAAACACAAACAAAAAATGACATTCTAAATTTTTTTTTTTGACCTTTTTTTTTCGACATGTCTTTCGACATAATGTAATTCGAATTAATCACTATAAACCGTAGACCCCATGCAGAACCTCGAAAGGACACATCATCAGCCCGTGTAGTTTCCCTTGTCTATTTTGTATTGTTGATTTGTAAGGCACCCACTGCAACGTCATTTGCTTTGTGGCATCCAATCACATAAACAGATTTGCCTGTCAGGATTCGCGTTCGCTGAAAGTAGGCAGACCGGGGCCTGGTCTCTACGCAGAAGTGGTGGTGGTCAGAGGAAGGAAGAAGTGGGCCGGGGGTGAGGGCAGGGCTTGGGGTTAGTCTGGGTATAGAGCAGGGTGGGCGGTGGAGGCAGGGGAATGGAGGAGGTGCGGTGGTGAGCGGGCCTGAGAGGCGGGGTTGCAAGGCTGTCCTCTGCATTTGAGGAAGGAGTTGGGAGCGGGAAGGCAGCAGAGGGACGCAGGGGCCAGCCGGTGTGCCACCCACATGAGAGAAGGGGCAGGAAAGGAGAGCAGGGCACATCCATGTGTTTTCCACGCAGCGCTGAAGCCAGACCTGGAAAACGGGGTTACGACAAAAGCGGCCTACAGGGAAAACACATGCATCCCACATGAACATGTTCTAAACATGAGTAGTATTATTTCAGGGGTAGGTGTGCCTTTAGGTGATCTCTCCTGAGATTGGAGGGACTGTGTAAAACGTGGTACATTCTGAACGTGATTGTGACAAATGCATTTTGTGCCATTTCATGTAAAAGCTGAATTGTTCTTCACTTATTAGCCATACAATGGTTTACCTGTAATGCATATAGAATGCTGAACATATAATAATATTTTTCTTTGATTTACTATTGAACCTTGTCATATTACCTTGTACCTATAAGAACCGAGGTACGGACCCTCTGCAGCAAAGCCCTCATATAACAAGCCCATGGTGTGGAATGACGCAGGTGCGCAGGAGACGCTGCCTGACTATACGTAGCACACTTCGCTACGTCCAAGCATCTGTGCCTATAAGAACCGAGGTATGGACCATCTCTGGCAAAGCCCTCGCAAGACAAGGCCACCGTGTTGAGCAACGCCAGTGTTTGTCGATGATAGGGTTGCGGCGTAGATAGTGAGTGCGGATGACCTCGCCCTCCTGTCTGCGTCCACCAGGTAAGAAGTTGCGGCGAGAATTAGCTTGGTACCTTCCTCACAACCCGCTTGACCTGGTGCCCCTTCTCACTGTTGCATGCATCTTTTTCCCCCTTGACTTGTCCTTCTGCCCCCCCACACCTCCTGCTGACTAGCGCTCCCATCTCATCATACGTCACATGCATTTCCTCCCATCTTAGGACGTACGCGCTTCCTTGCATCGTAGGCCCTGCATGCTCCCTTGCATCTTAGGCTGTATAAGCTATCCTTGGCTGTGTGCATTCCCTTGCAATCCTGGAATGCATGTGCTCACTCACGTCTTAGGCTCCGTGTGCGCCATCGCATCCTTGGCTGTTTGCGTTCCCTCAAAATACTTGATTGCGTGCACTCACTTGCATTTTAGGTTGCATGTGCTCCCTCGTGACCTGGGCCGCAATTTCGTTCCCTCGTAATCCTTGATTGCGTGCGCTCACTCGCATCTTAGGCTGTGCGCGCTCCTTCCCAAATCTAGGCTGCTCTCTCTCCACTCGGCAGCGTGCATCCCGCATACCCCTCAGGACCTCTCTTCCACCTTTCCCAACCCCCTTCTTAGCCCCCTTCCCCTCCCCTAGCCCCCATCCCCTGACCTATTGTGTACTAGTCCTTAGGTTTTGTTCTACATGGTTGTTGGCTATATTGCATTGCCTGCATCCCTGTTGTGTTCATTCTTTTCTTCTAGGTTCCCTGGATGATTGTTCTGCTTGTTGGCATTTTGTTATCCATGGTCGTTTCTTACATTGTACTGCCTGCATCCCTGCTGTGTTCATTCTTTTCTTCTAGGTTCCCGAAGTTGATTGTTCTGCTTTTTGGTGTATTGTTATCCGTGGTTGTTTCTCACATTGTACAGTTTGCATCTCTGTTGTGTTCTTCCTTACCTCTAGAATCCCTAAGTGACTGGTTCTCTCGTTTTGTTTCCACTTGGTTGTTTGTTCACATTGTACTGCCTGCATCCCTGCTGTGTTCTTCCTTACCTCTTGGTTCCCTAAGTGATCGTTTTGCTCTCTCATTTTTGTTTCCACTTGGTTGGTTGCTTACATTGTGCTGCCTGCTTCCCTGCTGTGTCAATTCTTACTCCTAGGTTCCACTGGCAATTGACTTTGTCTATGTATTGCATCTGTCCTCTGTGTGTCCCTCCACCGTCTTTGTCACCATCCCTAGTGTTTCCCCCGCCTGCTTGCTCCCTAGCTCACCCCCTCCATCTCCGCACTCCCTTCTTCCCCCCACTCTTCCCTCTGCACCCTCTATGGTGCTCTCTGTCTCACCTATCTTCTCTAACTTCTTGTCTATGGACTATCCCATCCTTCTCACTAAGTCTAGCTGGAAGAAGTTCAAAAGGCATATCATGGTCTCCAACCCAGGCCTCCCTATCGCTGATACCTACACCAGTGCCTCCTCCAGACAGATCCTTACAGACATCCTCTTTGTTGATCCCTCTCCAGGCCTATGGACCTCCCATATGGTCTCTGTTCTCTCTCCTTTTTTCTCTTCACCCATTAATGGTGGCACCCAATGGGAAGCCCTCCTGGCCTCCTTCCACTCCTCCAAGACCATCATTAATGTTTACCTAAACGGCACCGTCTTGGTCAAAAGCCCTCAGGCCAACCTCCTCCTTTTTGATAGACGCTTCTGCGCCTTATCAACTTCCTTTCTTCTCCTGCTGTGCCTTCTTTCCACTCTCTGGCTCCCCTGCCTCCTAAATCCTCTGCCATCTCTACGCTGCCTCTACTGCTTCTCTGAAGGGTTTGGATAGGTGCACACCAAATTAACAAATGTACATTAAAGATTAAACAACTTCAGAAAGTACGGGTGCTGGGGAGGAATACAAACCCTGACACGGGGTTTGTGCAAAAACTGAAACAAGGAAAAGTGTCTACATCTAGAGACACTCCCGTCCCCTGCACACCATTGATACTGATACACTGAGTGTAATCTTCTAATAAGTCCGTTTATGGCGCCGTATTTCAGTTTATATTTGTTCCCTCCTCTAAATGTAAGTGTTTCTTTTTATCTTCACTATTACTCTTTACTAACGGTATACTGTGCATTCAGTGGTGCACAGCTATCGTTTGTTCCGCCTATGCCTCCGCGATTAGAACGTTCCGTCCACAACCCTGGGGGTCATGTGACATCTCTTTGTCCTATGACTCATTATGAGTCATTACTACTTAACACACGTCCGGCATCAGCGTGCAGAGCTACTGGAGCGGTGACGTGCGCGGATGTTCTTTGCGTTTTTCCACGGTGAGTTTGGAAGTTCTATTTAGGCTTTGTTATTTATGTGGGGCACTTTCATCTGTGCGCCAAGTTTAAGGCTTCTTCTTTACTTTTTGCCACTTGGTGCTTTGAATGAATGTACCTTGGACCACGTTTTCCTTGCTCATTTGTTGGTAATTATCTTGGGTGTGCACTCCATGTGCATTACCTGCCTCACGCGTTTTCTTTGGTTTGTTCTTTGTTTGTTTACCTGTATGGCACATTTCTAGAGTGATAGCCCAAGAGTTTTTGCTATAGTTAGATGCTTAGGTTAGCTTAGTGGTAATTCTTGTTTCTTTTTCTTTTTTAGTACACGTAGTACTGTACTTGTAGTTTTCCGCACAAGATTGGCATTACTTGGGTACTTCCTCGATTGACTCTTGAAGTGTCTAGGATTGAAGCTGGACCTTTCCTGATTGCTTCAGCTGCAACCCCGAATATCTTAATACAGTTAAGCGACTGCAGCTCAATTTTGTGGTAAGCAGCTCGATTGTTAACTGTCTCTCCAGCAGGTTTTAATTTTCTTTGACCTAAAAGGTTTTTGTCTCACACAAGTGGCTATACATATTCATTTATTTTTTACACCAGGTTTATGACCTCGAAAAAAGTTTATTTGCACCTCAGCAGTTTGTGGATTCTTCTCCACACAGCACCGCTGTACATCAGATTCAGCACGCCCGTGTTTATTTCAGGTATTCGCTTTTTTTGAGCCTACTCATTTTCCCATCCCTTTTTGGAGTCACACCCTTGGTTAAATCGATCTTTAGATCTTGATCACCTATGTGTACCTTAATGTGGATTTTCATGTACTTTTATGAATTAGCTAAAATCATTGTACTCTTGCACTTAGCGGTGCTGGATTGCTCAATCTTTGTGTACATCCTTGTTTTAACATTGTGAATCAATATACTGATGTTGTACTTTTGATGCATACATTTTCAGATTACTTTGCTCCTGAAGAAGGGGTTATTCCCCGAAACGCGTAGAGCATCTGATCATCTGAGTTCACTACCACGAAATTCATCATTTGAAAATTTGGATTGTATATTATTATTTCAGTTGCTAATTTGTATATATTCTTCTCATGATCAATGGCCTATTTCTATGTATTGAATGTCTTTATTCCTTTATGTTGATTTGAAGTGATTTTTACAGTACTTAGAACTGTTTGCTTTGATTAAAGTTTGACTTATTAGAAGATTACACATCAGTATCAATGGTGTGCAGGGGACGGGAGTGTCTCTAGATGTAGACACTTTTCCTTGTTTCTACTGCTTCTCTGGCCACCCTGTTGCCTCCTTCCTCCGCCATCCTTCTGGCACCCGCCTCCTCCACCTTGACTACATTTCCCTCTCCACCTTCCCGCTCTCTGCCCATCTTCGGGAGCCTACAACTCTTCCGCAGGGTGTACCGCTGACCTGTACCGCTCGACAGAAGTCCGTCAAAGGGGACAACCTGCTCCACATTGCTACTCTCAACTCTCACTCAACTGTCAAACACTCCTCTGAAATCTGTCGTCTCCTGGAAGCACTCGATCTGGATGTAACCGGTCTGATCGAGATGTGGTTCACAGCCAGTTCTGTAACAAGCTTTAACACTCTCCTTCCTGATGGCTACAAGATCCTTTCCGTGCCCAGAACCAACTGTCCCAGTGGGGGTGTAGCCTTGATCTCCCCGGAGTGGATCCCTGCTTCTATCATTCCGTTGCAGGACTACTGCTCCTTTGAATGCCTGGTCTGCAGACCCTCTATCTCTTGTGGACTTTCTCTCACTGTGGCCACTATCTACTGACTACCCAGCCTGGTAGCCTACTTCCTCTCTGAGTGGCAGACCTCTCATCCTCCCTGCTCGCCCCCTACCTCTCAACCTCTCCTCCTGGGAGACCTTAACATCCACTGGGATGCTTCCTGTCCTTCTGCAGGACTTTTTCACAACCTCTGTGACTCTCTCTCTCTATTCTTCCCTCTGACCCGACTCACTCTGCAGGGCACACCCTGGATGTTCTGATCTCCTCAGACCTCCCACTCTCCAACCCTCTCATTACTCCTCTCTCTTAGAGTGATCACTTTTTCCTTTCCTCCCATCTCTCGCTCTCAACCCCCCCAGGCCAAGCAAACCTCAGCACTGCCACCTACCTTCTCGGTCATCCGACCCATGAAACGTGTGTCAGTTGAGGCTGTTGCCCCTACTTTCTCCCCTCCTTCTGCATCTTTGGCTGACTCACATCATGACACAGCCTTATCTAACCTTCTTCTTTCTATCTCTGACACTCTTGATGTACTTGCCCCTGTCATGAGGATCTGCTTGAAGCCCAAATCCAAGTGCAACTCTTAGTATGACACTAGGCTTGTCACCCTCAAACACAAGGGTATGGTGGCTGAGAGGAAGTGGAGGGTAACAGGTGCACCCTCTGACAAACTGGCCTGCCGTCTGCTCCGAGGCAGTACAGACACTCTGTCCTCGTCAAGAAGAGAGAACACATCCAAGCCCGCGTCTCCGACGCATCTAACAACTCAGCTGAACTCTTCAAAATCTAAAAGGATATGGCCAATCCTGCTGCAATCTCTACCTCTCCTGTTCCCTCCTAGACGCTCTGTACAGCCATGACCTCTCCTTTCATCACTAAAACTCAGCTGTCCACCCTCTTTTTCTCTTCCTCCTCCTCTTCCACTCCTGGCCTGCCTGTGGCCACCTCTCCTCCTCCCTTCTCTTCCTTTCCTTTGTTCACCCCGACAACGTTTCTAGACAAGTCTGATCTATGAAAGTCTCATCAAAACATGTTCTCCCCTGTTCATCCAGAACCATTAAGGACCACATTGACACCCTTGCTCCAGCCTTGTCAGATTTCTGCAATCACTCTTTTGCCACTGGAACCTTCCTCTCCCCCTTAAGCACTCCCTTGTGCACCCCCTCCTTAAGAAGCCCTCTGCCGACCCTTCCTCTCCGGCTAACTACTGCCCGATCGCCATCGCTCGTTTCCTGTGCAAACTCTTGGAAAAGCTGGCCATCTCCCAGCTTAATCTTCACACTGAATCTGTTTGTTGTCTCCATGACCACCAGTCTGGCTTCAGAGCAGCCAGAAACATGGAAACTGCTCTCCTGAACATCCGTGAAGACCTGCTCTCTAACCTTGACTCTAACCTTCCTTCTGTTCTCATTCTCCTTGATCTTTCTTCTACCTTTGATAGGGTCACCATGCCATCCTGCTCAATCGCCTCCGTGATAACCTGGGTGGGACCCCCTGCAGGGGACCTTCTGTCAGCAGGATTCTGCAAATCTTTTGTTAGAGATGCGCCTAACAGCATGCACGCGAGAAAGCCTCAGGAACAGCCGCTTGCTGCCCGCGGTCTTTCTCTGCAGCAACTTGCATCACGCTGCCCTCGCTCTGCTAACAAAAATAAGAAGTAGATTTTTTATTTTTTTTCATTTTTTTTTAGTAACAGATTTTATGGTTAAAAATTCCATGGTGTACATCTGGTTGTGATAATTGAAAAATCACCTGATACGCAGGAGCAGGAGGTAGTCTGTGTTTCCCCCCCTCTCTCTCTCTGGCCAACCACACTGTGCCCACTTCCTGCTCCTACCTGTGAGGCTAAGAACCATGGGGTCATCTTCGACTCCACCCTCTCCTTCTCTCCTCACATATCTGATTTCACTAAGAAGTCAAATTATCAGCTGCATCTCCTCAGAGTTATTCTTCCTTTCCTCACTTTCCCCCAGAAGCTCACTGTCCCCATAGCTCTGGTACTCTCTAGGCTCGATTATTGTAACAGCCTCTTTCTAAATCTTTCAGTCTCTACTCTTTATCCTCTACAACTTAACCACTCTGGACTGCAAGACTTCTCCTTGGCCTCAAGCCCAGGGATCGTATCTCTGCAGCTTTGAAATCTCTTCACTGGTTCCCAGTGGCGTCTTGGATCAAAGTCAAGACCCTCTGCATCGTCCACAAGGCTTTCTGGGGCCTAGGACTGCACTACCTCCAACTCTTTCTTCTTAAACATCTCCCTACTCAAGCTCTCCACTCACCCACCTCCAACGTTCAGTCACTTTTCCAATCAGAGAGATAGGGACAGATGTCTATTTTTGGCTGGGGCCTTCCTCTGGAACAGTCTCCCTGCCTCTCTCAAACCTGAGCAGAACCACCTCCGGTTCAGGAAGCAACTCAAGACCTTCCTCTTCGCTTCTGCTTTCTCTCTTCCTCTCCCCTGCTGATGACCCATCTGCTCCACACACTGGTCACCTGACCACCCTCTGAACTTGGGCCCAGGTCCCTGCATGTCCAGTTGCACCTCGCACTGCCTCTTTGCCCCCCCAGCACTTGTGGTCTGTATCTGTAAACCTACAGTCCCTTCTCTCTGCACTTATCAGCCACCCGTTGGCTGCACTTCCTTATTTACCTGCACTGACCCACCCACTGGCTGCACTTTTTGAATACCTGCACCCCCTTGTACTTCTACCCTTCCAGTTCCCTGCACTTGTGCGATCTGAATGACAAAAGGCCTAATAAGATTGTTGTTTTGTCCTCCCTTTGTTCCCACCCTTGTCCTGTCGTGCCTAGAAACACTTGTGTACAGGTGCGTTATAAATGCCATATCATGTCATATCATCATAGGAAACATGTCTGGGGATGCTTGTGGTCCTGTGCAGAAGGGCCGTGACCTAGTAGTTTGGGCTGGATTGTCCCTTTTGGGGTTGTACCAAGCCTGATTTGCATATGTTTCTTCCCCATTTCTGTAATGGCTTGGCAGGTGAAAAATGAGGGTCTGGGTGGTTGCTGAGGATGATGCCAGAGGTTGAGATTAATTCTAAACATACTATGCCAACACTTAACCTCTGCAGCCAACTTCTCGGACAAAGCAAACGCATGGATCCAGTCATTCCTGAATAACCGATCCATGAGGGTCTTCTCTCCTGCAGCAGCTGCTCACCCAGCCCCCATCACATGCGCCATCCCCCAGGCCTCATGTGTCTCCCCCACACTCTACAATGTCTTCACGAAACCCTTATTCGACATACTGGACCAACTAGGCATCATATATACCAATTACGCAGACGACACACAAATACTCTTACTACTAACTGGAGACTACGCCACTGACAACGCCGTACTCAATAACATATACTCCATCATACAAGAATGGATGGCTAACCACCGTTTATGCCTCAACGACGACAAAACTGAACTGCTCTTCCTAGGATCTCAAACCAGACTCAACAAGCTCAACAAATCATACCAATCTTTCACTATTGACGGCAACAACATCTCAACCTCCAACAACGTCAAAACCTTAGGAATTTTTCTCGACTCCTACCTCACTCTGACCAGACAAATCAACGCCACCTCGTCCGCCACTGCTTACACTTGTAAGCTTATCAATGCGTGCAGACCCTCCCCCTCGACCCCTAACTGCATTACACTTGCCAGAGAACTTGTACTTTCGAAAGACGACTACTGCAACGCCCTATATCTGGGCACAAGCATTAAGAACAACAACAAACTTCAAATAATCCAAAACAATGCACCTAGATCAGCATTGAACCTCCCTAACTATGACCACATATCAAATATCAGACGCTCTAATCAATGGTTATCCATACCTCAAAGAATCGATTACAAAACACTCTCACTTACACACGTGTCTACACAACCAAGCACCCAGATACCTCTCAGACAACTTCTCGATCCACACTCCATCCCGCCTAACCAGATCAGTCTCAACACAAACCTTAATCATCCCTAGGTTCAAGCTACAAAAAGCAGGTGGCACCAGATTCACCGTACTCGCATCTAAGCTTTGGAACTCGCTCCCCGCCACGCTCAGAGCTGAACCCACCTTTTACCGCTTCAGAAGCGGAGTCAAAGCATGGCTTCTTGCCAATGAAAGACAACAGCCATACTCAATAGGCAACTAGGAGTACTCATTTCCCACTCTCTGTACATATTAACCCTCACGGATAATTTTCTATGCTTTCACCTGCTGTACATAGATCTCTACGACCTGAACATGTGATGCTTTGTATTAACCCTTTCCGTATGGATTACTGCTCTCAACTATGCTTACCTCACTGCATTAACTATGTAACCTTGTCAACCACCTGGATGCCCCAGGGCCAGGCGGCGCTATACAAATAATAAACTAAAACTAAACTAAACTAAAAACTAAACCTTCCAGCCATCACCTTTTGATTTGATATTATACATACTAACGTTTTAAATTCAGTGATGAAACGTGAATATTTAGGTCCTTTTTCGGCCTCGATTGCTTCGTTTACTAAAGCAAATCTTTGGCATTTTAAAATCAAGCACAGAAGTTGCAGATATTGCACAGTAAAAATCAGGACAACTTTCATAAGCAGGCGAAATGCTGCATGCCCTGTGTGGGCGTGCATAATTATGCACCACTCGCTGTCATAGATGACTTGACAATTCGGGAAAAGGTGACCTCTCGTCAATGAAAATGGTTTCATTTGCATCCCAATTTGCGGAGTGCAAAGGGTGCTGCCTACATCCAAAGAGGACCAATTGGCATTAGACAACACAGATGCCCACACAATGAACGGCAATCCTGTGCACGACTGCTGTTTGTGCAGGTGTGTTCCAGCTAGGAATTGTGCAGGGCTGCTACTGTAAAGCTGACTGTAAATGGACCCCAATTCACAGGGTTCTCTTTGCAGGCTAGAATCTACATCAATCCTGGTAATTAAGCAACAGGTTCAAAATGTTTTAAAAATAGGACACGTTTTAAAAAAATGCAATGAGCAGGTGATTTGCATATTGTGTAAAGTGAAACTGCCAAAGGTGGAGGATGCTGTTTTTCATGGACGCCTGAGCCCGCAATACTTCCACCACTCCGTTTTAGCCATAAGACCAAAATGGGCAGTGTCACAAATATCACAAAGCGAGGGAGTGAACGGGTTTGTGTAAAATGCAAACTATCAGAACTTTAGGTGGTGCTAGTCCCACAAACGTTTCACACTTCTGTGAAGGGTCTTCTGGGAAAAGTGACGTCACATGGGGAGGGAGCAGGGGGGGCGGGAGGGAGGAATGAGGGCCTTGTGTCAAAATCAGAATTTGATTTGTAAAGCAGCCATTGAAGTGGGGGAACTCTTTATGACAACCGCAAGTATAGTGTTTTGCAGTCTTCAGTCGCACACACAGTGATTAATGTATTCATACATATAAATAGCTCATTAGCCCTGACATTTCAATATTGGTACACGCCCCTGACTTGTATCTATCCCTTATAACGGTATTGTTTTTAGCCATGACCCCACACTCAGATAGAGAGGTCGTTCTGACCACTCCACTCCAAGATGTCTTCCCTAAAACGAGCCACCAAGGGTATCTATTTAACATTCAGCTTTAGTCACCATGGTGACCGCCCTGTAAGGAGAGACTACACGCATCCCCGACTTGGCTTACCACCCTAAAACCTGCACTCAAGGTAAGCACTTATCTTTAAACTTAAGGGCTAAAGACCCCTATACTGAATAGAGACCCCAACGGGACAAGCTAGACACACTACATTGCTCAAGAGAACCACGATTAATCGATTACTGCTACAGTTTACTCCGGAATCTGAAGAACAGTCTTTAACTAGTTTATGCGACCAGATATATTCATCAGAGTTCTATCACTACGCATATACCCCATCAACTACTGTATTAAGTAATAAATAAACACGGCTACTACTTGGAGGAATAATTCATTGTCTCCCAGATCTTTTTTAGGACGCCATTCAGAAGCCCCCTACTGCAAGACAAGACCAAGATGCTAACCAGCGGTCAATACAAGGCACCCGAACAGAGAAAAGCGCCTTTACAGTGTGAGCTATACTCTACATATTGTGGGGCTTTTCAACTATACTAATACTAGACCTACTATACTATGAGACTAACCCACAATTTTGTATTGGGTTCTAGTCCACTACAAAACACAGACCGACTGGATACACAGTCTACAGCCTCAAATGATCCACAAAACCCTGCACGGTCAGCACTACTTTATTAAACTAGGCAATCCTTGCTAACCGGGAGGGTTTCAAGGAGGAAGAAGTTATGGTGGCTAGCAGCATCTAAACACCTACATGTGTTTTCCACTGAGCACGCATGGATTCGGTTCTGATAAAAAAAGGCTTCCCCTGCGAGATCTGGCTACCCCCACTAACCACCAGCGGTAACTATACATGCCTAGATGGTAATGGGATTTATTTTCCAATCCCTGCCATTTATTACAGCACTAATAGCTATCCTGTTTTGTTTTATAGTTGGCAGCCTATAATGTGGTGGCAGTAAAGTGCATTGAAGAAATACTAATTCAGAAGCTGATTCGACTATGACTAGAAGGGTTTTGAACCGGAGGGCCATAGCATTATTAGTGACCCTAACTATGTAACTTCAGATAAATGTTCGCCATTAATTGGAACGCAAACAGAAATATGTTGAGATGTAGCCAACGCCCAAAAATCAGAGGCAATTGTGTATAAAATGCTGAGCACACAGAGTTGTTAGTTTCTCCTATAGTCTATAAACAATATACCCCCTACCATTCTACCTGGCCATGGGCGTAATATTAGGGGGAACAGGGGTGTTTCCCCCCCCCAACTTTCATGGCACACCATTTTGTTCCCATTCATTTGGCTGGGGCACCTTTTCTTCAGACATAATGTCCCCCTAACGTTTTCAGCAAAGTTACTCCACTGTACCTGGCCTTACGCAGAAGAGCTAATGCAACCTTGCTAGATCATTTGTCACTGTACTGAAACTAGCGCAATACTAGAGTATTGCAGTTTTTGATATGTATTGTCTCTCCCTCCTGAGAGGTATCAATTTTAAGTGTGATTGTCTACTGAGTTTTGGTATGTATTGATATTCATGTATTTTAATTAATTTCCAATAAAGTTTATTTTTGCTAATTTTGTATAATGATTTATTGCACCACATTATAAGCTATAGAAACTCTCTAGATCACTTTTTAATGTTATAGTTTATTTTCACTCCATCTCCTGACCATCTTTGGTTGAATGTATTTTTTTTTTTTACTTGATTGGAGCTCTTTTGATGCTGGGAGTGGGGAATTCCCTGATACGTGGAAGGGGTCAATGTGGATGGTTGGGTTCCAGTCATCAATGGCTATGTTATTTTGTGGGTTCTTTTCTCTGTTGATGTCAGTGCAAAACATTTACTTAGTTCACATGACAGCCTATCAGGATTCCAGCGTGACCTTGACATGGTGTTATCTAAATTATTCAACTGCATTTGTCGATAATGTAAAACGTTCTGTGTGAATGTCAGTGGAATTCACAGGGTGACAAAAACTGGGAAGGTCCTGCCACGCTTGAAGAAACACCATAAATGGCTTCTTTTTGCAAGACACTCATTTTTTAGATAGTCAACCTGAATTCATTGCTCAAGCATGTGGCTCAAATCGTTGGTATGCAACCCACTCACACTATTCACTTCCTCTCTAGAAGAAACACACACATTTGGGTTCCATTTGCAGTGAAACATTTCACTGCCAGTAATGGCCAGACCCTATTCCTTGCAACTCGATGAGGAGCCGAAATAGTACTTATGTTTTAACCAGAAATGCCAACGTGAGCAGATTTGTCTTTGTGTAAGCATGGGATAGGCATTTGCAGGCACTGGTATAATCTTACTAACTGGCCATTAATGGTAGCATCTGAAGAAAGGTGTGGGTACCTAGGCATATAATAAGAGTGACTATGCACAAACCAAAATAATTGGCTTTACCAGTGCTTGTTTTCACCAGTACTATATTGTCTGGGCACTAGGCTGCGAGGGGTAGCTGGCTGCTCTGGGGCTGCCATTTGGTGGGTTGCATCCTTTCTGGGACCCAGCAACGAGTCACGGTGGATGGTGCAGGATCCACTCCAGATGCCATCTCCTCTGGGGTACCACAGGGATCCTGTATTTCATTGACTCTCTTTAACATTTAAATCCTGCCTTTCCTAAGGCTTCTCGACAGCCTGGGGGTTCAATATGCTATTTACGCTGATGATACCTAGGTTGTCCTGAAGCTCTCGGGTATTCATGCGCAAGACACAGCAACCATCAATGTGGTCTATTGCGCCATGCAGGCTTGGATGGGAAACAACACGCTCGCCTTGAACAAAGATAACACAGAGCTTCCAGTTGTTGCCTCAGGGTTGTGGCTGAAAAAGCTATCCACAGACTTCCAAGGCATCAACATCGCTGGCTCCACTATCCCAGTGGCAGTTGCAAAATCCCAGTGGAAAAATGTTTAAAGACCCTTGGGGTCATATTTGATGCTGAACTTACCATGAAACCTCAGGTTGACCTTCTCTGGGCATCCTGTGGCTACATCAATAAACTCCTCGGCCACATTCGTCCTTTTCTGTCAGCCAGGAACATGTCCCTTCTTGCTTCAGCATTGGTTAACTTGAGCCTGGATTATTGTAACAGCTTGTTCCTGGGCATCCCACAGGCAAACTTTACAATACTACAGGTGATCCAGAATGGGGCAGTCCGGTAAACTAGGGGTCTTTCCAGACAAGTCCACATAACTAATGTGATGAGGGAGCTCCACTGGCTCCCGGTGAAACATTGTGCTATTCACAAGGCCTTAACAAATGTCTTCATCTCCAGGCCCTCTCCTATCTCATTCAGTGCACTAAGGTCTACCAACCTTGCTGCTCACTCAGATCCTCTGACCAGGCGAGCCTCCAACAACCAAAATCCAAAGTAAAAGGCTTTGGTGGCACCACATTCAAGGTTCAGGCCCCCCTGGCCTGGAACACCCTTCCTCCTGATATAGGAAAGATCGTATCCTTGATGGACTTCACGAAAAGGATCAAGACCTACCTCTTCAACCTTGCACCATAATTGAACCCTTCCTCCTCCTTTTATCTCCTGACTCTTGTTGTTAGTCTGTGTTTTATGTGCACCCTAAGACCTACAGGTGTGTGGCGTGATATAAAGATTTAAATAAATAAATAAATTACACCAATAGTACATTTACATTTCCAATTAAGCCATTCATTCTCAGAGGACTGCTTTCAAATAACACTGTCAGCCACTTTGACGGCACTGCTTGATAAAGCTAGTTCAAAGAGCACACAGGAGGATGAGTTTTCTTGGGTGGAGAGGGGCAGGAAGTTGGTCGGAATAGCCATAGGGATTAGTTTGGCAGTGCACAGAGAGAGGATGGACAATTAACCAAACAAAACTCACATGCTGTGTTACCCTCCAGATATACCATCTACCAATGTAATAGTAGTTGGGCTTTAGATCAAAAGGCTACAGATCCGACCCAGTAAACTACTGACTCATATCCCATGTAGAGTGCCGGGAAAACGTTTCGGAAAGGTTCCTTTACAGTGGCTTGATTGTTAGATCACTGACTAAAACATATTATCTTCTCTCCAGGCAGGATCCCAGATGGATATTGGGACGTTTGTCAATGTCTTTCGTTTGCTGCTTTTAAAGGAATAATCTGTTATATTAAAACAATAAGCAATCAATAGTGTGTCTATTGCGCTTAAAATTGCTTTGGTTGGTGTACTGTGACCACTCTTACGGTATAATGTGCTTTCTCTTGGGAACAACATCTTCTTACTCCTACGCATGCAATCAATCAAAAGCTTGTATATTGATCATTTCCCATCATTTAGGCAAGGGTGCAGTGGAGAGGGTGCAAATAGAGCATTGTTCTTGCAAATACAGTTCTCCCAGCGTTGTGTATTTGCCACAATTCCCTTCTGCCTCTTCATAAATGAACTACCGCAAAAGATTTCAGTCTTAGAAAGAGACAAAATTGATGGCGGTAGTCTAGAAATTGCATTCTTTACAGATGGCGCATCTTACATCTCAGAAGCACTGATGGTGTTAGCAAAGTACATTGACATATGTTTTCACTTTTGTAACAGGAACGGTTTAATCATTAATACAAGCAAAATTAAATTCATGGAATGTGATCGGCAGATGTCATTAAAATCTAACATCTGCCTGAAGTGTGAGAGGTAGGGAATGTAAACTGCTTTGATTATCTGGAGGTGTACCTGAGTTGGAACTGGACATGGAATGCGCAGAACCCCAGCAGGTTGTCCCGGGATACTAATATTTTTTATTTCCAAGTTGAGAAACAGTGTGTTTGCCATTTCTCAGATGCAAGATGGCCACCATGAATTAGGGAGAAGGGAGCTACATGCAGTCCCTTCTCACTTGACATGACAGTCTTTGCCGAGCGGGAGATGAGACAGGAACACCGAGTGTTCCTGGTGTTGGTGAGGGACAAAGTATCACAAGGTAAGAGGGGAGTAGCCGGGGGATGTGGAAATGGGAGTTAGCTGGTGGTTAGAAGGAGGGAAAAGGGAGCACAGGGGGCACACTTACCTGATTGCCAGGGGGGGCCATAGCGTCCTGAGCTCTCAACCAATAAAGACATTCCAATGTCACATATGAATCCTTATAGAATTATGACCAATCAGGTCCTAAAATACAAAATACTGTATTTGAGATGTAGGCCAGTGACATTCTTCAAGTTACAGACACCATTGCGAAGTTGGGCACATAGGTCTATTAAAGCCATGATCACCATGTGAAAAACAAAAAAGACAAGAAATAGAAGACACACCAGCACCAGAGCAAGAGCACTCAGTAGTAGAACTCTGTGCAAACAGTGAAAACAATCTCCAAATGCCTGGGCCTTCCCAGAGCAGAGGTTTCTGGGCCCACAGAGCTGTCCTTATATCCGGATTAAAGCCAGAGTTGCCAGGATCAGGAGGAGGACCTGGTCTTAGAGCATGGGGGGAAGCCCAGGTATAGACCCAGGAGCTATCCCAGGCCAACCAGTTCATGTCCAGCTGTTGTCCAGGCCTGTCTCTGCTTTTCAGAGCAGGGATCTGTGTAAGGGGGATATCATATCATATCATAATCAACAAAGTTATTAGCTCTGTGTTTAATGGCTTCACTGTACCACTTACTTATAGACACATACATAGAAGAAGATACTTGTAATTCAATTTCAAAGCATTGCTACACTTCAAAGCATCACATGAATTCCCTACAACATCTAAAAGGGACTGTTGTTGTTCATGTTTCTCCCATGTGCTAAATAATTGCAGATTTATACCAGAAGCTCCTATGAGAGGTTTTATTTAAAGAAAAGAATGATAGACTACATGAATCAAGTAGTTCTCTTATTTCAATGGGAAATTCTGAAGAGGCACACAGTCTCATCCCCTCTGATTTTCCAACAACAATGCCACTTGTTAAGCCCCACTATTCATTTTCACTTGCCCTAAAAATGCTTTGTCCCTCTATATCAGCAAATTCTTTTTTAACGGGGAAGTGGGGTGGCATTCACTTAATATCTCAGTGAGTTTGGCTATCCTTGGGTTTCATTGAATTTAATTAATTTCCATTATTCCACTGCACATTTGGTAGATGAACCAAGCTAGCTATGAACCAGGGTTGTCCAACTCCAGGCCTAGAGGGCCGGATCCATGTTGGACTTTCAGGATATCCCTCGTTAATAATGAAGAGGAGAAATTTGCATCCCATGATTCTAAATATATGCAAATGTTTGCTTATGAATATTAATGACGGAAATCCTGAAAACCTGGCAGGAACGTCAGAAGCTGCATTGTTGGCCGTTTGGTGACACTGCTGTAAAACTCTGCACTAAGAGGAGGCACAAAGGTGGCCTGCAGGGCATTACAAATCCTGAGGGAAATACATCTCAAAACCAGCCAGTTGTGCTTTCAAAACTAAAGGATTATAAAGATGTTCTGTCCTATTAATTATGCGAATGCGAGTATAGTATGCTATGTTTCACTTGGTGCTATACCTCTTTAAAGGCAATAGTGCCTTGTGGGGGGATACAAGAGTCACAAATCTTTCTCCAATGCAGGATTCTGATGCAGCTTAATTCAAGGTGAAGCTTTGCCTTTTGGATGATCTCACATAAGAATGAAAACGAGCCTTCAATACGCTCTTACATACAGCGCGCGTAGTAGGCTACTTTAGTCATTTTAGGAGGCAGGTTTGATCTGCAGTTAGGTTTCATTCAAGCATTGTGGTACCGAGGTTGTGGCAGGGTCGTTTCTTCAGTCACAAGTAAATGAGTGAATAGGCGAATGCAGCCCTTAAAAGAGCCAAAACGCTCCAAGAATGTCCTGGGGTTTAAGTGATGATTAAACACATTTTTCTTTATTGTCATTGCATCTCTGCTCTCCTTGCTAGCACTGCTTTTTGTGTCTAGTCAACCCCCACCACAACCATGTCCGTTTCCTCAATCGCCACCACAAACATGTCAGTTTCCTAAACCGCCACCACAAAAATGTCCGTTTCCTCAACCGCCACCACAAACATGTCCATTTCCTAAACCGCCACCACAAACATGTCCGTTTCCTCAACCCCCACCACAAACATGTCCGTTTCCTCAACCCCCAACTCAAACGTGTCAGTTTCCGCTTTGGGCCATTGTTCTAGCATAATAGTTCCTGCTGATCTTAATTATTCAGGGGCATTAGACACCCATTTGTTTCCAAGCACTTTAGCAAACAAGTGTATTCTTTGCACACAATACAGTAGCATTTGCAATATTTGTATGTTTCATTTGGTTGCACGAGAATATTGTCTTTAGCAATCCCAGGTTTCTGTGACTACTAGTAGCTTAGGGCCCGGTTCATGGAATTTTTTGCACAGTTCATAGTGACTTTGCACTGCTGAAAAGTGACTTTGCACTGCCGACACATACCCTGATGTATGGAACTGTGCAACGTGTATTTTTGCAGTGCAGTCAGTGCATAGTCATTTCTGCAGTGCAAAATGACTTTGCACTGCAACAATACACTTTGCACAGTTCCATGAATCAGGGTTTGAGTCGACAGTGCAAAGTCACTTTTCAGCAGTGCAAAATCACTTTGAACCGTGCACAAAATTCCACGAATCGGGCCTTTAGAATTTCACTAGAGGAATTCCTTAACCGCAGCCCTGGAAGAATCCACTTGCCCGCTAACCAAGTGTGAGTAAAGCAAATGCATCTGGATAATTACAGCGCCTTGATGCCTTCGGGCCATAGTTCGTGCATTATACATCTTAAATAAATAAATAATTATTACGCCTAGTGAATTAAAATATCTTCAGCTGGGTGGACTGGGATCTTTTAAATGGGCTGGCCAATTCTTGTACTTATTGTGGAAAGTGGATTTACTGAATCAATTTCACCATAAATGATTGATAAATTCCGCAGTTGCAATGTAATCATCCAGCAGTAGTGTACATCGGCGATTATTTATGAACACAATAAACACACCCAAACTACTTCCAGTAACACATACATCATCTTTGTAAGCTACTGCGGCTGCCCAACTCCGCTTTTCTTCAAAGATATCCTAAAAAGCCTGCGCTGCATTTGAATGTATTAGTATTTGTTTGCTGAATAATGCGCGCCAACCAGAAACACATAACAAGGAAAAAGTAGTCAGGGCTGACCTGCAACAGGCACCATATACAAGGAAAATGCTGTGGGACAACAGGAGCAACTGGATGAGTTGAAATCAATGGAACATGGACACAAAGTCCACCAGGGGACAGAAAGAGCTCTGACGTGTGGAGACAGGCAGCCGAGTACTTGGGAGATGTGGCGGTGTGTGTGAGCAGGTCTTCTTCACTCTTTCAGAGGTGGCGCTTGAGAGAGGATTTGAAGTACTGGAAGCCAGTTGAGTGTTCCACATGGGAGGGTAGGAAGTTCCAGCAGTGAGGGTTTGAGGACGGCGAAGGAGCAAAAGCGCGATGATGCACAGAGTGGAAAGGAAACACAGAGACGTGTGAGGGCACTGGTTCGAAGACTGCTCGGAGGACAGTAGCGAGAGATGCCTTCTGTAATGCCTTACTCACAGGCACCTCGGCCAGGAGCCTTTCCGAACTATAACTACTACAAAGCAATGCCCTCGACACAGCTTGGGGCATGCGATAAACAGATCGCATCACTCAAGCTTGACACAAAGCTCACTGGCTCCCAATCAAAGCCTGCATCGAAATCAAAACTCAAACACTCGTTCATTGATGCATCCATGCTAAAGCCCCCTCTCATCTCAATCACCACCTCGCAAGAAAACCCACCACACGCCCGCTACGCTCCTCCTACACCATCATGCGGCTCACCCCCAGGTTTGAAAGAAAAAGAGCTGGAGGATCCAGCTTAACTTTCATCACCCCCGCCCTCTGTATCTCCCTACCATCGGCCATCAAAGACCAACCCCCCTGTTTAGACAGCTCGGTAGCAGCATTTGAACAAGGGTTTTGGGGAAGTGGTAACTGAGGAGTGGGCAGATTATTATTATTTTAAGGAGGATGTCTGACCAATGCCTAGTTGGCTACTTTAGCTAAGTATCGGAGGACCTGCACCTAGAGACAACCTCTCCAATGAATCACACTCTTCTCTCGTCCGAATGCAGTCCAAATGTAATCTTTCATCACTAGATTCCGTTCTCCACGGTCAATACAAAGTATAAGCCACACTTCAGTAACTGCACAGGGAGCACTGGAGCACTTTACAAACAACATTTGTATGAGCAGGGGCATCTCAAAGGAAGGATAACCTGTGTTCACAAAATGAAATGTGCGGCCATATTCACTTGTTGAAATCAGTCACCTCAACAAAATGCCAGCAATTGCATGTGAGTGTCACAGGAATGGCTGTCACAGACCAAAGAACACACCGATGAAGACACTTTGCAACATTGCTCTGGCCAAGGTGGAAATGCTCAGGCAAAGAATGAGTGTTTCCAACATTATTAGATATCTTCACTCCTGAAACAAGGGCAGACATTTAAGAACTGACATTGAAGCGACAGGACCTTTAAGTCTCATCGCTTCCATTGAGATCTCTGACCACAAACCCCTCATCCACGTGGGATTAATTTTTACAATTCCTATCGAGGTGTCAGGAATGCACCTGTCACTTAACAATGGGTAGAGAGCATGCCTGTAGGTCCCCTGCGCCTCCCCCAGTACACTACAGAAGAGATATCCCTGTTGTCAATCAGGGGTGTGCAGCCATGAGATGCAGCTACAGAATGCAAGAAGAACATTTTGCATCCCATCCTGGTTCTGAGACCCCTAGGCCATAACATGTCGGCAGGTCATTATCCCAAGCGATAACCACCCCTCCTGAGGTCTACAGGGCTATTAATACATAGTGGAAGTAGCAATATACGTTTTGGAGTTTTGGTAGTAAAGTAAAAACGTCACTTCCAAAGTTGAGTGTTTTGATTGCAAACTTGGCTAAACCGCAGCTGGTTTAACATGAGCCTGCATTATACATCAGCCGAAAGTAAACAGTGTATCTATTAGAAAGTGAAAGCATATTCCCAAGTTTTAGCTTTCTTTTTGATGTGTTAAATAGGATGTTGTGAACTAAAAGGTTCTACCAGAAGGAACACATCTTGTTGAAAGGAAACTTGCCTGGAAATTGCATTGTGTTTTCCCTGTATGCTTTGAAGTCGGAATGTCTAGAATGCAGTCAATACCAGTAGTTATTGACTGCTCTCTGAACATCCTGATTGGTGGAGAGGAGGTCAATAATGAGTTCCGCACACTAATAGCCTTTACTCATGATCAAATGGTCTTTTGGCAAAGCACCAAAGGCAAAATTAGAACACTATCTTAAGTGCCACCTTCAAAGTTCCCAAGTACCCCACTTGAACATTAGACCAACATTGTGCATGGAGCAATCTGTCTTTCTGTGCTGCCTTTACTTGCCAGTACTTTGCAATTAAAATGTAGATCTATTTGCCTTCTGTCAAGTATCTGACAACATACTTGCAACTTCTAATTTTCAGATATTAACAGCACTGATGATGGTGATGATTTTTCCTGAACTATTTGCTTTGTGATGGGCTACACAGGCTCATGTGTTTACCACCTTGGGGGTAGGGAACACTGGTAACCAAAAGGGGCATATTTTCCATTTCTTCAGCAAAGTGTAGAAAGTAAAGATTATAAGTGGGATAGGAGAATAGGAGCTCATTCCCGAAGCAGAACCCGTACTTCCCAGATTGATCCCCACCTACCGTTACAAGCTCATAAGACTCCTGAGATATACGCGTGGGACTCATTACAAGTGTGGCAGTAACAGACAAAATGGTCATATTTTGTAAATGCCGCCATTTACTCTCCCTGCTCATTTAAGACGTGAGTTACAAAATACCTCTGGTGGTATTATCTTGGAGGGGGCAAATAATAGAAATTGAACCCAACACTATTTTTTTATTTGTTTCTGCACAAGAAGGAAGCAAAAGGGCCACCCTTCCTTGCAGTGGGCACAGGGTACAGATTGGACCACTGTACGGGTGTGAACAGGTGGGCATCTCTGATGTTCCTCACCACCCTCCCCATGCAATGCATGAAAGAGTTAGATTGGACCCTTTAGTGTATTTAAAAACGTTCATAGTAGTAGTCACACCTACTAGTGTACATTATCAATTTCCAGCATCAATTTAAGGGTGAACAAAAACATCATTATTTATTTTAAAAAAAACAGTATAGCATTTTTGGAATACTGCACGCGGTATTCCAGGATTACCACAGCATTGTCACTGCAGCTTGTGCTTACTCTGAATTGGGCAGATTCTCGGGAATGGTAATGGTTACCTCCAGAGGTATTCTTGACAACAAATGCGCCCAATTCTCAATGAAGCCCATAGTGGCTGCAAACGTTGTCAACCCTGTGCTGAACTTTTAACTGCCTTGCCGGCTCACATTATTAATGCGTAGTACATCCATTGCCTGCCATACACGGGTCTTTTCTAGCAGTTGCAATTATTGCACAGAACCTGACACCTATAGGGGCGTGATTTATGAATGTTTTGGCACGGTTCAAAGTGACGTTGCACTGCCGACACAAATCCTGATTCATAGAACTTTGCAAAGTGTATTTTTGCAGTGCAAAGTCTGTCCAAAGTCAGTGCATAGTCATTTTTGCAGTACACAATGACTTTGCACTGATTTTGCACTTCAAAAGTACACTGCAGAGTTCCATGAATCAGGGTTTGTGTCGGCAGTGCAAAGTCACTTCTCAGCAGGACAAAGTCACTTTGAACCGTGCACAGAATTCCACGAGAATTCCTTAACCGCAGCCCTGGAAAAATCCACTTGCCCGCTAAACAAGTGTAAGCAAAGCAGCTAGCTTCTGCAATTGCCTGGGTGCAGCCACCAGAGCTGTGTGGGAACTGCAGAAGGCTCCCTATGCAAGTCTATCTGGAGAGGATCTCGAAATGAACAAAGATGTTTGGGAAAGCCGTCTTGAGCACAGCTGTCTAGAATTTCTTTTTCAAGGCCAGAGGGAGGGCATCAGCCACTTGTTGAGTTCTACTGAGTCATGATCCTTGTGCGCTGCAGCCGAAGACCACCACCAGAGATTCCTTTTAGCCATACCACCTCTACGGAAATTGAGGGCTACCCGCCATTTCGACTTTTTAGTTGATTTTTACATATTTCTTTTTATTATTGGACATGAAATGTATGATCTGATAGATGGAAAACTGTTAAATTATTTTAATATTTAGTGGTTTGTAAATTCAATAAGCAGTGAAATAAAATGTGCAACTTTTAGCTCTCCTTAAACGTGACCACGCCTCCCTTTGTATGCTTGTTTCTGTTATCCGTATGGCACTTTCACTTCGGTGGTAATATTCAATTTGAAGAGGTAAAGTCAATACAACACAATGTGTTCTGATTCCATAGTCACATTAGCTGAAAAAGTGTATGTTTCATTCACAGGTTCTGACCTGGAGGCTCTCCTTTAGGGATACAAGTTATCCCTGCAGACACGTAGGGTCCCGATGAAGCAGGGACGGCTTCTTATGCGCAATGCACTCTAAATGCATTCTATCTTCAGACAGGTGTGATATCCAATGGCCGATAAAATTGTTAAGACAGCTAGTGCCATAGTTGTGACTAGCTGGAGCCTCCTCGTCCGATGGCCGTGCAGTTAAGGGGTGATGTCCAGTTCATTTTTGGACAGCACAGAGCTAGCAAAGAGCCAGCTGTTGGAATTACTGGTTTATTTTCCTCTGTCAACAAAGATCCACGCATGTGTATTTAATTTCTTATATGACAAAGGTGAGGCTGTATCCTTGTGTGGTTGTTTGATGGTTATTTCCCCAGGTGTATTTGCCTGTTTTTTGAGTTGCAGGGTGTTGGAGGTCTTAGGAAAGGTTTGGTAGCAACATAATCCAGGGCGCTCTGCTCTCTGTATCCTTGACCTCAGCTGGGACACCCTACTCAGTGATCCCTTCACCCCCTTCATCCCCATCTCTACTTGCTCTCGGATTGGTGAGGAATGTGAACTGAATGAAAACAAGCAGCATTCGCCGAGGAGTATTGTGACCCTTTCCTTCCCTTTTTGTATGGATGTTGGAATAGCAGTGCATCTGTCAGGTACGGAGTCTAACCGTTGGCAATGTCTGCACAAGAGCCTACCAGTGCCTCACATTGCTAGTCAATATTGAAAGGCACACTTCATATACTTGTAGTTCTCTTCGAAGGTGGAAGACCTTCTCTGGTCAGGACTCATGGAGAGTACAGAGCTACTTGCAGCTTGTAAGGAGCTCCAAAGAGCCACATTCACCTGAAGGCATGGAAACCACGTTCCCAAACAGCTCCATGATTGCAATGCTGTAGGCCGATGTGTCCTGGTAGATGAGGTTTGCTTTCCAAGCACATTTAGGTCATCGCTTGCTGTCTGTTTATCCACTTCCTGATTCCTTGTGGTAGTCTATGGAAGCCAAGGTAAAGTGCTCAGCAGTAATCCATCTGCCATGCACATCTTTGTTATCATGCACTGGTACAAGGCATCCCTTGCATTGTGGTATTCACTGTGACTTGTAGTAGCTGCTGAGCCTCTCGCCTTGTATCCGGGCTATGGGCGTACACACCCGATGAGAGTTCATATTTAGTTTCAATGCTTACAGAGTTTCCCGGAGAAAATTGTCAATCATATTTTAGGTTCCAACACAAAGAGGGGGTACGACAACATCTGGACGGCACATATTGGAGGCTCAGTCTTTCTCTGGAGAATCTACCATAGATGCCTGGCCTGGTCGTACCTACTCCGGCTCCGTGAGTAAGTCTGTCCTGATTGGCTCAGCTCCAAAAGTAAGTGTTACAGCTTTAGGACACTGATGTTACGAGACTCGCCAATTGAATCTGGAAGTCAGAATGTTCATTGACCATTTTGGTTTTTATCCTTGTTATATGTTGTGAATTGCTTTGTGTACACTGTTTGCTTGAGTGTTGTAGATTTTGAAGGAAAAATCCGAAATACATTATTATTGTTACTATAAGTTTGTATCTAAGCGAAAAGAACTTGTCGAAACCAGGAACATACATTCTGATCAGTCTTTCTTTCAAAGTCTAATATATTTGTGAACCTGCAGAAGAAAATGCACAGCAACTCCAGACAAAGGACATGTGAATGTCAAATCTTCCAATGCTACAGCTGAGCACCAAAGAAGTCCTCTTCTGCAGGGAAAGCCTTCACCTCTAGTTCATCTAAAGCACTATAAAAGCTGCTGACATGTCTTCATGGTCGGTGCCAATCCTGGGTCGGCTTTCTTAAAAGAGAATAAGCCAGACCATGTTTTGGCTATTTTTGTATCTCACTGGCTTCCCCTATCAGATTTTCTGAGCAGCCAGTTCTGCTTAGATTAATTTATTACAGAGGGTCTAATTTACTAAAGGTTTAGCACAGTGCAAAGTGTACTCTTGTACAGCAAAGTCACTCTGCTCCGCGCTAAACCGTTTGTAAATCAGACCCAGAGTGCTTTATTATATGCGCTGGTTGGGACATTCTATGTTTCTATTGATTTTGCTGATTAAATAATGTTTAGGGTTGCCTTATTACATGTGCCAGTTTATTTCTTCTGAAGGGAAGTCCTATGTGAGGCCTGCTGACACTCCAAGAAGCCTCAGTTTTCTCTTTGTGCTGACGATCTATGCTTGATTTTGGAAGTAGTCCTGCTTGGAGGTCCACTTTATTTATTTATCTATTTAATTTATTTTTTACCTTTATTTCAGTGCACAAACCCCTCAGGTATCTAGGTGCTAGTTACAGGAAGTGCCTGGTACACATAGGAAAGTGCAGGAACGTATTGCTTACATGATGCATTGGAGAGCCTCTCCTCAAGGTACGGGGGCTACAACAGGTATGCACGATAACACGCGTGACAAAATAGGTAAGGGTGCGCGATTCTGGGAAAGCCGCACCTCATGGAACTGGGGGCTTACAACTTAAACGTTGCCCCTCGGATTATCCATTCAAATAAAAAATAAATAAAGATACGTTAATAGTATGCCCAACAGTTGTAGTTAGTATGATTGCGGAAGGTGGCAGTGACGATGATCTTTTGGCACCCAAATGAAAGTGTTGAGCTCCTATATTTAAATAAAGTCTTTTGTTAAGTATTTTCTATGGGGTGGAAAGGCAGCAGGTAGTGGTGACAAAGTGACGGACTAGATGATGGGGTGTCTTAGAATGTGCACGCATGCGTGCAGTAGATTGTACACAATATCGCATAACTGGACGTAGACATATATAGAAAAATGGACAATGTTTTCATTATTGGCATTGAAGCCCGATCCAAAATGACTGTAAAATCGAATCCATGGGGATTCAAGCCCCCCAGCCCATATTAGATGACGGGGGAGATGGTGGCAGTTTTCCTGCATTGAGCGGGAAAACAGGTGGGGTGGATTTTACGCTTCGTGTCCCAGCTCCATCACAGAACTCCATCTGTCGGTGAAGGCCTCATTGACTGTAACAGCCTTATTTGAACATTGAGAACGTTTGCAAAACCACTGCATGACCACGTGTCCGTGCGAACAATGCGTAATTCAGGGCTCTGCGGCCGACAGGAGGTTCTGCGTTGTCACACTGTCCGTCTTTGGCTCTATGTTTGTCTGCCATTGTGTGCTGCTGTCTGTCTCAGTCTGAATGTCACAGTTCGTTTGCACTTTGCTTGCTTTGTTATTGATCATCCCTCGCTATTTCTATAGTTCTGGGTCTGGTCTTGACTATCCAGTGTGTGCTTTCAAAATGAGCTGAACAGAGTTGTGACATATGTTGCTGGCCTGCCGGTGTGCATTATTTATTGGTTTCAGTGGGAAAGTCAATTTGGCTGGTAATGGAAAATGGGCACCTGCACCATTTCCTAACATGCTTCATCATTCTCCGCCAGCCAGCGACAAGCCCTGATAAATTGGCAACCAGTCAGCCACAGACTCCAGGTTTCTCTTTTCCTGCAGAGATCGCACGGCATCCCAGGGTGTTAAGCATCCATGCTTCTCCTGCTGCTTCTGTGGGGTGGAGCAATCTTATCAGACGTTCTAGTTACAGGTAAAACTCATTCCCCCTGGAATGTAGCCCCCCAGAACCTAGGGACTGTGTTCTGCATCCCTACAGTCTCCTACCAGCACTTGACACCTGATGTCTGCACTTACCCTTGCACTTGCCACCAGCTGGAGCTACTTCTCGTATTGTTTTATTTATTCTATTACCCCATGTACTGCAATGTCCCCACCCTCCTCCCACTCCGCACTTTTGCTCTTCCCCCTCCCCCTACACACGAATGACACTTGGCCTAGTAGGATTGCTGTCCCTGTCTTCCCTCTGTTCCCCCTGCATTGCCGCGTCGCGGCCTGAAACACTTGTGTATGGGCGCGTTATAAATGCCATATCATATCATATAGGGGCCAGACCCTCCTTCCCCAGTCAAGCGAATTTCTCTCCTCAGTCAAAATTCACCTTCAATTTCTGCGCCCAGCCTTATGTTTACTGCTTTCTTCTTCCACGCCCTGCATTGTGTACAAATAACAATTGCTTTGACGGGAACTTAAAGAATAATGCCATATGCTTGCTTTAAAAAATAAATAAAAATAAGATCAATTAAAAAAAAGAGCAAATGCTATTAAGCAAGTCTTACATCTCAGACAGAAGCAAGACGTGCAAATTAAATGACGTCCTGGGCGCACATACTTTCCCTAGGACCAATCAGTGAAGTTGCCTAAAAATCACCACTGATTCACCCTTACTCCTCAGCTTTAGCTGATTTTGTATTGAGCCAACCATGAAAGTGTAACTTGTCTATTTGTGTTGGTTTTGGGAAAGCCTCGTGTTATGCCGCAGTAGTTGTAACCTTACATTGGTTACGATGAAAGCCATGTGAAGATTTGCAGACTTTTGGTGGTGATACTTGAGCATCTCAGACACCCAAGGACAGGAAGACACCTTACAAGACAGAATGCATTGGGACCTGCCATCTGGGAGGTCAACTGTGTTAACCCCGACTATTTAACTGTGTTAACCCTGACTGTATGCTGATCATTTTGGACATTGACTTTCTCAATCAGAATGTCTATTATGGTGGCGTATGGATCAGATCAAATTCAAGTGTATGTGTTTATTGACATTTGTTCATAGGCTGAAACATGTAATATTTGGAAAAATCACCATCTAGCAAACTAATAAGCGGCAGGCTGAGTGCACGTAACACTGCAGAGAGGACTGTATCTTTTTAAGAGCAGATTGATGACACGTTTGTAAGCGTTGGCAGAAGAAAGAGTTATGCTGTAGTGTTTCTGTCAATAGGGGAAATACCCATTCGCAACAGGAGTAGGGTGCTCAGCCAATCAAGAAGCTGGAAACATGCGAATCTGCCAGTGACCGCCGGCATTCTCCTAGCCACCTGAGCACCAACCTCATGTGCTGCCATTTATTTCCCTAGCCTCTGCTCCTTTATTACCTCTCGACAACCTACAGCATTCCACTCCCCCCAACTCCAAACCCCCTAGTCCTACTTCCCTCCTGTCATCAGGGTTTACTCCTCCAGTCTGCACTGTCTCCTCACCATCTGTGCTGCCATATAAACATAAAGAATACTAAGCCCCTTTTCTATGCCCTGTATTGGCAGCCAAGTATTTTTTTTATGGGAGATTGGGCACGCGCAATTTGCGTGAAATCCATTTCCCTAAACCAACAAAGCCTTAAAAGCCATTTGCTTTCTGGAGAGAGCACGGGGTGCAAATAGTGATCACTAGTGTATTGGCGGGTGGGCCCTGAGCTCTTGCCTACCAACCGTGCACACCCCTGAATGTGGGGATGATCGCATTAACCAATACTATCACTATTATACTATAATTCTCCGACATCAATCCGCTCGAACATTCTAGATTAATGATCTCAGATACAACCTAATATTCCTTGCAACATAAGCCCATATCTTTTCTACTTCGCGTCATATCTGTGTTATTACTTTCTTATGCATTATGAGCCTAAGGTGTGGTCTAGCCCACTTTTGCAAACCTACAATTTTGCCTGTTTTCATTTTTGAAATTTTTCCCACTTTTTTGCTGCACAAATATAGATGGTAAGAGCGGGTTAGGTATATATGGGGATGGGGTACGGGTAGTAATTGGCAATGCAGGGGGGTCACCCCCTGAATTTTTGCTGTAATAAAAGCAGAAAGGTCTGCAGAACACATTCAGAAAAAGTGCGGGTTGGAGAAAAATAGTCTGCAAAGATTCATAGAATTTTACATGTTTCTTTCCTTTGTGGTGCTGGAAGACATTAATCTAGAGGCGATATAGAGGCACATCATCTGGCAAATTCATCGAAATGAATACAGCTCTCACTCATGAATCATGCATGTTTGGCTCATGTTGTGTCTTGCTCCCTTCCCTGTATGCATGCTGCAGGAGAGTGATGATGTCAGCGTGGAATGTTGAGTGACTGAGAAGAATGTTTATGTTTGTCCAAGGTTCTCACCTAGGCAGTTGATAAAATGTAGCCTGTGTGGTGGGAGCCAGTGGGGCTCTCCCTTGAGATCATAGCTCCTTTTGATTACTAAACTTAATGACTTGATTACCTATGGAGTACCCTGCAGCCTCAAGAACACTCATTCCTGCATTATAACACTAGCGATGAGTCATTCTCAAAACTGACCCAGAGGAGGAGGTCTGGACAAGGAAGAGTTTGATGAAAGTAGAAATGGAGGACTCCTGCGGGGGGTTGGGCGGGAAATGGAGCCCCATTGCTGGCTCCCAAGTCTGCGGAGAGGAAGAGGCAGACCCATTCGCCCCCCAGGAGATGATTCCCACCACCCAGGGCAACAAAACAAAAAAGATAAAAGGAGAGAGGGAGAGAAGGAGTGAGCAAGGGAGATGTGCTGTATCCAGGGCGAAGAGCAAGGAGTCTGACAAAAGAAAAAGACAGAATCTGTCCAGCGCGTGGATAAAGAGGGAAGCACTAGCATACTGGGAGAAATGGTGCTGTGGGCACATTAGAACAAGTGGTGCTGTGAGTGAAATTGCTGTGACTGCTTGTAGAAAAGACAGCAGAGACAGGCGGGGGAGTGCCTCTCTCAGTGCCCCATAGGTGATGGAAAGCCCATGGGTGCAGTAGAGGCAGAGTGACAGAGCTCAAGGTGCCAGTGTGCATCTTTACCGGCTGGAGACAAACGAACTGCGCGGAAGACCATTGCGGCGGTTGAGCCAGAGCAGGTCTTTCCCCTGTGATGCATGTGTGTGTTATGGAGACATCACGAGTTGCCCAGTGGGGTTGGCGATCTCCTAAAATGCTGCCTACAGGATGTTCTCTGATGACATCAGGTGTTTTACAAAGAGTATCTAGATGTTAAAGAAATGGACCTCCAAGCATGGTGACTACGTGATGAGGTCACGTCGCGAATTCAGTCTTGGAGTTGCCGATTGTTTGATCATTCAGTAACAATGCTGGCACTGAGTGAGAGGAGTACCTCGAACCACAATGTTTAGGGTGTGGAAGTGCTCCAGCAGAACACTACGTGGGCTCATGTAAATCTTGTGCGCTATGGGAGCATTAAGATGTGACTGTACTTAATATACGTACGTTAAGTTGCTTGATGCGCCTTGCACAGTGCTCCCTTGTGAGCAATGCAACAGTCGGGCGCTTCCCTGTTGGTTGGCTGGCTAGGCAGTCTGCAGTTTGCGGTGCTGCAAGACATTCTTCTAGAGGCGAGATAGAGGCGCATCATCTGTTAACTTCATCCAAATGAATACGGCTCCCACTCATGAATCCTGCGTGTTTGGCTCATTTTGTGTCTTGCTCCTGCATGTTTGGCTCATGTTGTGTCTTGCTCCTGCATGTTTGGCTCATGTTGTGTCTTGCTCCTGCATGTTTGGCTCATGTTGTGTCTTGCTCCCTTCCCTGTATGCATGTGATGTCAGTGGGGAATGTTGAGTGACTGAGAAGTATGTTTATGTTTGTCCAAGGTTCTCACCTGGGCTTTGGATAAGATGTATCCTGCGTGGTGGGAGCCAGTGGGGCTCTCCCTTAAGATCATAGCTCCCTTTGATTATTATACTTAATGACTTGATGTAACCTGATTTCCTGTGACCTAATAAATTACCTATGAAGTAACTTGCGGCCTCAAGAACACTCCTTCTTGCATTACACCAGCGCACCCTTAAGGTTAAGACTTAAGAATCCTAGTAGGATATACATATCTTGTTTTGTGTACCCACTACCAGGAGAACCTGTAAAACAGACTGTGATCTTAGTCTAAAGAGATTCATTTTGATTCTGACAAAATTCTTCCAGGAATTGTCTTCCTTATCTGATTTCAGGATACTATTAAATGATGTATCCTTCACTGATAAATATATGTGAGGGCCTACATATTGCTGATGTGCCCAGAAATGCTGCCATCTTTGCAAAATACTGTGGATTTTGAAAGATTTTTTTTTATATTAAAAAGACAGCACAGGCTTCATATGAACACCTTTGAACAACTCTGAAGGTGTTCCTATGAAGCTGTAGTATTCCTGCAATTATAGATACAATATTCATGACATTTTTGAGAAAAAACAACAAATTGAGCAATTACAACATTTTTTGGCCCAAAAAAACTAACATTATTTTTTGCTTTTTAAAAAAAATGTGGGCGCGTCCCTCCGCACTCTCCCTCATACCCACCTACCCTGACATACACTCTTATCCCACCCCCACCTATTAATTACCATAGTTTTCGTTGGGGCCCATTAGCCATGGCATTCAGCAGTGGCCAGTGGCCACGGCCAAACATGTTGCATAGTTTTTTGAGGTCTCACAAGCTATGACCTTCGGCTGTGGCCTATGTGCATGTTGCACTAATAGCTTCCTTTTTGGCCCACTAGCCATGGCCACTGGCCATGTCAAACCATTCCTTTGTTACGAAACACCCATTCCACCCTGTTCAGTAGTTGTTAGCCGTGTAGATGTTAAACCTTTTCTTGTCTGACTCTCTATTACCGCTATAATTTCACAGTAAACATTTCCAATAACAGAAATTACCACGGTAGGGTAGCGGTTCACCGATTCCCGTGGTAACAGGTAAAAATGTTCAGAATTAAAAAGTCTTCCAGGTGCTCACAGGCACATTTGTTTCTGAGTACATCTTATGCAGTTGCCGCTGTAATCTCATGACATTCCTGTGGTCCTCCCCTTACAAAACAAACATTATCTACCTGTAACAGGCTCCCCAACCCACCCCAAATCCCCAGCTTCACATGGTGCCTACTTTCCCACTCCCAACCTCTATCCTGATGTGATTGCTATTTCTATTGGTAATTATATAGCGCCAATCCATTTAAGCGCTGTGGTTCAAAACAATCACTGTACCCAGAGGAGTGACTACATAAAAAGAAGAGTGCTGAGTCTCTTTCTGAAGTCAAGAACGTATTTACACCCCGTAATGTCATGGGGGAGTTCATTCCAAAGTTTGATGGCATCTTTTTTCCTCCTCCAAATAGCGTTGTGAGTTCTTTAATTTGCGGCTTCTACTGGTAATATCGCGTGAATAACTCACATTGATCAAACAAAAGGTGGCTTTTCATTTCTCATGTGCTGTGCAGCAAAGCACCAAGACTGATTTAAAGTTTTTAAGGTGCAGGGGGCACCCCGTTCTCCGTCTAATTTTTTTAAACTGCTGTATGAATTTACCCAAACCAGTCATGGAAGTTAAGTCAATGCTTTGTGCCCAAACTGTTTCTTATTTGGTATAAAAATCTGCAAAGCGTTTTTCACACCACGGCTGTTCAAAAACTGCACTTTTTTTCTAAGGGAAAATGAATGCGAGCCGGCAGAAAACAGCGTTTTTATGTTTTCTTAATAACGTTTTCATTTTCTAACAAGTTGTTCACAGTATGTTCAGTTTAGTGGGGCTCTTGATACACTTTAGTTTGAAAAAGTTCATCCAAATCCATCCAGCAAGTCAAAATGTATTAGCCTCGCTCAGACTCTCCGCTGTAAAAAGCACCAAGACTGATGTAAAGATTTTGAGGAGCAGGGGGCACTCAATTTTCTGTCAAATATTTTTAAAACTACTGGATGGATTGACCCCAAATCAGTCAAGAAATTTAAGTCCACGTCATGTGTCCAAGTTGTTTTTTATTTGTCCCAAAACTACCAAGCAATTTTCAAGCTACGGTTGTTAAAAAAAACTGCATTTCGTCTCTATGGGAAAATGAATGGGCTGAAAACATAATAACCTTTTAATTTCAAAACACGTTCTTCCCATAGTTCGTAGTTTTGGGAAGTGTGGGGGGGGTGTTGACAGACTATGGCCCTCATTACAACACTGGCGGTAACCAATGGCGCTATTAGCACCATGGTTGCTGCCGGTATTGTAATGAGTCCGCCAATGGTAAATGGGGAAACACCGCCCCATTCCAAGGTTGGCGGGGTGGTAATTCTCCATTTACCATTGGCCCTTCCCCATTCCCATTTTTGTCCCATAGGGCTCAATGGGACTGGGGAAGGCGGTAATTACGGTACTGCAAATTGCGGTACCGTAATTACCTCGGAAGTCCCTTTGCGGGTCCCTACTTTAACGGCTGGTCCAGACCAGCTGTTAAGGTCAGGAGCCGCAAAGGGACTTCGTAATCAGGCGTTAAGGGTTTAACGCCGCCGACACCTTTTACGATGCCGTTAAACCCTTAACGCCAGGGTCGTAATGACCCCCTATGTGTTTTTAAAATGTCATCTAAATCCATCCAGCAAGTCAAAGGTTATTAGTAATACAATTGTGGGGGAAAATGGCTGCTTTTTTATTTCTTAAAAGCCTCTCAGTCTCTATACTGCAAAGCACCATGGGAGCTATAGCTATATTTTTTGGAGAAGGTAGCACCATATTCTTCGTCAAATATTTTAACAACTACCAGGCGGAATAACCACAGACTCCTCCCGGAAATCGAGACAATGCTTCGTGCCCAAGTTGTTTCGTACCTGGTCCAATTCCATACAGTGGTTTTGGCTGTATGCAGGAACAATATGTGGATTTCTTCTCTATGGAAAATGAATGGGGAATAGAACGAAACAGCATTTTATTTACATATTCAATAACCTTTTTTATTTTCTAACTGATCTTTCCCAAAATGTCCAGTCTGTAGGGGCCCATGACAAACATTTTGTTTGCAAACTTACAACCAAATCTGTCATGCGATTCATTTTTTCGGGTTTCCTATGTATCTCTATACTACCTTAACTATAGTGCAGCGACTGCTGCACTATAATTATAGGGCGGTGGTCGGCGCCTTCTAGTTAAGGTAAAACTTTGTTACATAGGAAATTGGAAACATGAATTCCTAATAACCTTTGACTCGTGTGATGGATTTGGCTGAAAGTTTGCAAAAAAAAGAGTTTGTCATGCCCCTCCTGCCCCATACTCCTTTTGTGGTTTGGGGTTATGCCATCCAGTACTTTGTAGTATTTGAGGGAACAGGGGATGCCCCCTTCTCAAAAATAGATAGCTATATCTTGGGTAACTTGCCAAGGAAATGGGTGTTTATAAATGAAACTGCCATCTTTTTATTTTTTATTCGATGTGAGAGATAGCCGAGGGTATCAGAAAATAAAATGCAGAAAAAAGTCCTTTGCAGATGAAAAGAACATGCAAATGCCAATGGTCTATAGGTGGGGGTGAGGCAAGAGCACAACAATTAAAATATGGGAGTTGGATGGGGGCTAGGGACCAGGTTTGCAACACGAGGCTCAAACATTTGTCGCATACCCTCAGCTATAACGTGGGGTATAACCGCGGCTACCCAACGCTTCAACTGAAATTGCATCACGGAGACAACAAGTGTTGTAGAGGTAACGGGAGAGGGCAGGGGAGTAGAGGAGGCCATTGTGGGAGTGGGGTAGCTGGCACAGATGTGGAGCACTTAGTGAGGGCAAGGATGCATTTTTTTCTCTGTTTTTCTCAATAGCCGCTGTTATGATAAAATAGAAATTACTGGTTTCATTGGTTGTTGGCATACGCGCAGGTATACAGCATCACCAGCTATAACCTGGCGTATACCCACGGCTAGCCAACATTTCAACTGAAACTGTGTCACAGAAATGACAAGTGGTATAGGGGGAATGGGAGAGGGCATGGGAGGTAAGGAGGCCATCACGGGAGTGGGGAAAATGGCACAGATGTGGGGTGTACTTGTTGAGTGTCTGGCAGGGCAGGGAAAAAGATAGTGAGCTAAAGACTCTGGGTAAGTCTTTCGTAACCAGGACTAATGTCTGGCAAAGGGACTCCCAGGACCCCCCTTGTTAATTTGCACATTTAAGAAACTTTTGGTCTCTCCCTAAGTTATTAGGGGAATCCAGACGTGGACCCCTTGCACACTATTCTTAGAGAGGCACAGATCCACCCTACTGATGAGGTCCAACCAGACCGAAACACGTGTCTGGGGTTTCTGTCAGTACTCTTGTTTAGAGGAGAATTGCCTAGCATTTTGGTGCTGGACTGCCCCAGGGCAGGACAAAGACTGATATGTTTGGGATATTTCTTCTCTGTGAAAGATAGTGAGCTAAAGACTCTGGGTAAGTCTCTCGTAACCAGGACTAATGTCTGGCAGAGGGACTCCCAGGACCCCCCTTGTTAATTGGCAGGGCAGGGAAGCCATTTTCTTCTCACTTCTTTCCAGATAACCACAGCTATGAATAACGGTTTTCATGGGTTGTTGGCATACGCGTGGGTATTTAGCAGCGCACCAGACATACTTTGTCACGTTAATGTACCACACCTGCTGATTGGTTGTTATCGTACATGCAGCTATTCAGGATAGTCGCGGGTATGAAGCCACACATTCCTGTGCAATAATCATATTATTCCGTGGATGTTGGACCACACAATTTTACATGTGTTTCTGATTCCATGCCCTCACCTTTACACTTGTGTCATTTGAACTTTGAAACCTAGGCAATGATGTTTTTGTCTATGTAAAAAATGTATGTGTATCCAAAGCTACAAGAAGGTGTTCATAGCTGCTAGTAGAATACCCACAGGTATAAAAAGATGGTTACAAATCTTTTAAGTTATATGTCTGCATATGTATGTAATAGCTATTCCTTAAAAACACTGCTTTGGGGCTATTTCAACACATTTGGAGTACAGTTATCTCCAATCAGGCACACAGTTTGAAAACCGACTGTGATATCTGTGGTCCTTCTCTGTCTGCAGGAAAATGACTCCTAGTTTGAATTTCTACTTATAGAAGGAGCCGGGCATGTATGATGTATTTGTTTTGGTGTTTGCAATTGGTTGGTGTTACTGTTGCAATTGTGCACTTGTCTGTGATAGGTTGCACTCAGAATGTGTCACCCATTTTAGTAGTTGCTTACTAAAGTTCTCTTTTTGTGTCATTGATTTTTGAAAGTATCATAGACACCGTTTTGTAGACTTTTGCCATTCTGATTGAATACCACACACTGCATATGCTAACTGCTAACTCTGTGACTGATGTGAACATATTTGGATCTTTGGCATTAGTTGAAAGTAAGTGCCAGTACATATTTACATATGTAAATGTTTATTTGCAGTGTGCTGTGTGCAAGGTATATTAAGTCATTGTTTTTATTGTTGCTGAAGATTACAAATTAGAATTTTAACTAAGATAATATGCTGTTGTACATGGTCATTTCTTTAAGGGATAACTTTTTAGATAGTAAGTGTCAGTAAATATTTACAGGTTTATTTGTAGTGGAAACTCTGAGAGTGAATTTGTCCTGTGATTCAGAGCCTGCTCTATCATAAACTATTGTTCGCCCTCTTACAAATTTCTATTTGTATATTGAAGAAGATCTACATTTTCAACACTCCTTTTTTCTTCTTGATCAACGTCATAAACTGTTCCTCTGTTTTGGTGAAATTAAAGTCTGGTTAAATTCCTTTCTTTCGCTCCACTGCAAATACATTGCTTTGGTGCACTGAGCCATGTAGAATGTTAGTCTTGTGGAGGACTTTAGGTTAATATGAGTTTAAAGGTTTATTTGCTTTCCTTTGTCCTAAACCTTGCAATAGAATGGTACCTCATCACAGTACCTGTTCTATCTCTTTCATTTAATGGTGTTCCTCCACCATGAAGTAACACCAGCTGTTTGTAGTTATTTTCCTCCTGCACAATATTTTGCAGAGTAGAGGAGATGGTGTTGGGATTCAGATGACATCGTTGCTACTACTGCTGTGGTCAGACATAGTGGATAATGTGTGACCTGGGTGGAAAATGTAACAACATCAAAAAGGACACAACAAAAGGGATTATGCCACAAAAAATCTAAATGTTTCTTTAAAAAAGTAACAAGGTAACAACTAGCTAAAATAATGAACTGACAAATTGAACAAATCACCGGACAATGACATTTGTGATGTCATCTTTGATGTCCTGGGTGCTAGTCTTAGCAGTGCACGGGGGTGGCACGAGTTATGGTTGCTTAGCTGAACATTACTGGCAATATTCCGGGGTTTTTCGGTTTTACTTGTAATCATAACGTCCCTTTAACAACATTCTTTCACTGAATTTCATAGGTTTTTATTAGTGCAACTTAACCATAACGTCCCTTTAACAACTTTTTGTCACTGAATTTCAAAGGTTTTTACCAGTGCACCCTTAATTTGGTAGACGTTCCTCATATTGTACCCACCCCCAATGTAGCAGCTGTAAAATCTGTGGATGGTTTGAATGTCTGTGGACAGCATGTTGCATTCAGAGAGCCCAGAAGCACAGGGGAAAAGGGGAAATGTTCTACCCATCAACCAACAAACACATATTCATTAAAACATCATCACTGCACCCAAATATACCTTTTTGTAAAAATGATTACTTCAAAATGTACACATTCGTTTGTATTTATAACACACACTATAATGGAATGCACAAAGCATAAACCATAACTTTACACCTAATATTATCACTTCAATACAACTGTTCACACTGACATACACCAAGCGCTTATTCTAAAACAATCTCTTACCAAACAGTAAGTACACTGTATTTCTTTCTTTATTATTAGCATTCATAATGTAAACATGTCTTATAAGGAAATATAACTATTTTTCATTTTGGCAGAAATGGCAAACACACTTGAGTGGTTAGAGAACTTCCCAAAGAAGAAATGAGTGATGATAACATTTCCAATGGTATATAATACATCTTTTAATCTAAACAAATAATGTAATTTGTACAATAATTTCATTTTTTTCTTACAGTACATAGTTTTCATGAAGAAACACCACCCCAATGCATTTACACAGAATCCCAAGAATCACAAAGAGAAGCCCTGTACATAATCAAATCATGAACTTGTCCGCAAAATTGGATCAACTGAGTAATGATTTTAAAGAACTTTTACAATATGTCAAAAATCATGTCATTAAAAAATGTTCCCTATCACTGTCTTTCTTGCACCTGTCCCTCTTACCCCCAGCAATCATCCCCATCAAATTCCCAAAATATAAATTAAAGACTATTTGATGAAACCTCACTCCCTTCTTACCCTGATCATTATTGTACAGAAATTCCTAATTCTGCCATTTATGTTTCCCATTCCGATACCCCATCCCTTTCATGAATAAATGTATGTTTTTATACTATACATATGTTGTATAGCAATGTGTGATATTTCTTTTTTTTAAAGGCCCATTAGAGTCCACATACTCTATGACTGTCCGGGGTGTCCGCACTCAGAATTGAGGTGCCCGGACAGGCGCGATGTCTGGACATGTCCGGTTTTACATGATGCACTTTTAATTAGTCTGCAGACACTGCGTCTGTTCTACATATGCGCATGCGCCCTGGGAAATCATGCCCGATGGGTGTCGGCGGATGGCCTTCGGGAACGCAAACATCCCTGCATTTCATCATGTGACCGCACCCATGCAGTGTGACGGGGTGTCCACGAACGGTGTCTGTAACCACAGACAGTTTAAAATTGCATTTTCATTCAATTTAGGGTGTTTCAGGATCAAAATGTACCCTTCCAGAGCTGCTAGACACATTCTTAGGACCGAACAGGGAAGTAAGTCTGCGGACCGAACCCAGATATCACAATTTATTTACTGACTTTTTGGCCATTTTAAAGAAAACTACTGGACAGATTTACACCAAATTTACAACAGCACGCTTTCGGAACCAAGCGGCTGCTCCTGCCACAAATTTGGGGAAAATCCGTCCAGTGGTATGGACTGTGGGCGTGAGCAAATTATTTTTCCATTGAGTCGATGGGAAAAAAACACATATTTTGGGACCCCTCCTAAAACTTTGCCGCCCTGGACGAAACCTCACCAAACTTTGCAGAATCAATCTGACGGGCCATATACTGTTTTTCTAAGATTTCATGAGGATTCGTCCAGAAGGGGGGGCAAAGTAAGAAGCCGCCAAATAAATGCTCTTCCTATGGGTTGAGCAACTTAAACACAACTACTGGGCCGCTACCACAGGCAATGTAATATAGAGCAATAGATCTCCACACACAGGAAGAATAGTTATACAGACTCAGACCTGATCTGAATAGTCTCAGTTATCTGTGTTGTATATGAGGGAAAACATCTGTTCCAAACAATTGCATAATTCACAAAGTATTATTTCTCAACAATATTCAGGCCATAGGTGTACATATATAAAAGTCTGAATTAAATATTATGAATTGAATACATTGTGGCCTGTATTTGCACACTACACCTGACATGTGTTGCTTTTTCAAGGTCTCGGTCAGACCCTCAAGATAATTATCTCACAGAACCTCTGGTTTCTCATAATTTGTACTATATAAACAAGACTTGAAAGTATAAGCAGTCATGTGACAGTCATACAAAGTTAGCAGTACATTTTTGGCTGAGAATTCGTATTACACTTGTCTTAGATTTGTAAGGTTTGCTAAGGTATGGCTGTGTCCAAAATGTCTTTATTCTAAAATATGTTGGATATGCGTAATAGTGCTTTACTTGCAGAACTAGGTTATTTCAGAATATTTGGGAGCCAAGAAATAAACTGATCATTTTCAGCTGGCCCTTAACTCGCATGGAGAATGTTAGTTAGAAGTTGCTCAGAAGTTTCATTTAGTTTTATGCCTCATGGCAATTAAATCATCCAGTGACACAACATTTGTTGGTTACTTAACCTGTTTAAGATTATCAGAGACATTCAGCGTGTCGGGAATGTTCAGTTGCCATGAGAAAAGAAATTGCAATGACTAAGTGACGTTACATTTTAAAAACATGACTGAAAAATTGCTTGCAAAGTGGTGGTTTGTTGTTCATGAAACATTTAATGTGCATGAAAGCAGTGAAATGTGTATATTTCCTCCGATATGAACTCATTTTGGACCTGTTAAGCATGGATAATGGCAAGGCACCACCCAATACTACCCTGAAAAAAGACAGAGTGCGACCCTGGCATGATTTCAAGCCCAGTTGGAGCTGGAGGCATGCTATATTATATACTTAAAATAAATAAATAATGATCTCTTGTGTCTCTATCACAACAATGCTCTCCTGATCATCATCTAACAATAAAGCCTTATTTAATTTCCAATTCTAATGGTTGAGGATCAGCGCTCTTTAGGGGCTTGATCCACGGTTTACAAACACACAGAATAGTAAATAATTGTGCAAGACCAATTGAATGCTGTCAATTGGTCTGTTCCCTTGAGGGGGATTCCTTGCTGCAGGGGCATCCAGGTTCGGTCCTCTAGAGGCACAACCCCACCAGAATTTCAGGATAACCACCGACTATGTCAATAGCTCTAATTTAAACTCACTGTATTCATGAACACGTGGAATGGACATAAGTATTGGGGACTGGGTCGGGATGTTCCTGCCTTACAGCGTTGGGAAGCTAGGGTAACGCATTTTGGTTTCTCATCATTTCTGCTGATAGCATTTCTGTTGTATGTGGAAACGTTAGGCACTTGCATTCACTCAGGCATTGGCGACAGTGAGGGCGAGTACATTTGATTGGTTTTCCCTGTGCAGTTCAGTATGCTTTGGATTTGCTTTAACATGCCAGAAGGGACTGTGAGGCAGCAGCAAGCTCCGGGATAGGCTGTCACTGCTTTCAGTTCCGCAGCTGCCAGTTATGCAAACGGTGAACTCATTCACTAGGTATTGATTATCTTCAGGTGGGCTTGCATTGCCCGTCTTTTTCGATTAGCCAAATAATCATTGGGATTAGTTTGATCCTAGCCTACATGCCTTGTTTGTGTTGCTCGGTGATGCCAGACATGGCACATGGCCCGTTTTCCACTGCAGCTTTTAAGTGGGAGTCAGCTGGTCTGGTAGCACAGCAGTGGAGTGCTCTCTTTGACATCTGTGCAGAGCCTGTCGCAGGTTCGAATCCTGGCAGGGCCAAACTCAGCCTTTCATCCTTTTGAGGTCGATAAATGAGCACCACACACCATGGGTAATAATAAGCAGAACTCAGATGCCTGAGGGTTCGTAGCGCTATATAAACGCTAAATTATTATTATCTTCATTCAGCAATTCGTTCTTTTTGTAAATGAAACTACGGAACGGGCAAAGTGGGCTCTATGAAATCCCCTTTTTTCCAAATACTCTGATCATTTACTTCATCACACTTCGCCTACATCCGGCGAGAATTTTGTTGTTAAAATGGGTCACCCTCCTGAAGGCACCAACCTGCTGGGCCACTTTTTTGCAGCCATCTACACTGAGAAACGTCATGGGCAGCCCTCACGCACAAGGCAAACAATTGCTTGTCCCTTACCCTCTGGTACCATGATGCCCGACATTCACCCTCTAGGGAACGTCTTAACCAGTGATTCATTTTCATTCACCCAGTTACTTACTAATTGCAAAATGTGCAATATATAGTAAACCTCTTTGTGGCGAATAGATTCTGCCATGCAGGAGTACAAGGATGAATCGAGGCTAAAATGCTCACTCAGACCTCACACTTCTACAAACTAAGAGCCAACACAATCATAAAGGTAAAACAGGCGCACACACAAGAGATATGCCTCCTTTACCCTTTGTGGTAACGTTGGTGGACAGAAGGCTATACTCTTAAGATGGGTGTGAATGTGGTTAATTTGCAACCCAAACAGCGTAGTATAACAGTACATAATAAAGGTATGTCCAATCAAGGTTCCACAAAAATATATATTTTAATCACCATGTAGAATAGTAACTAAGTAGCAAATACTGTAAACACCTACCCCTGTCGGAAAAACAAAGAATGTGCAAAGCTAGAATAGATGCAACACTCCATTGTAATGAAACAGTGGAGAGAAAAGACAGTTTAAAGACCAAAAAGAATATTTCCTCAGGTTACAAAAAGGATTAAAATTACCTAGCCAATCTCTAGGGCCAAACGATGGACCAGGGATACAGATATCAGTCAATAATACCTCTGAAAATGTATTAGGAGTTTGATAGTGTTGAAACCAGGCTTCTCATTGTGAACAGCGTGTCATCTCGGGTTGCAGATACAGCAGTCATGATGGTCCAGTCGCAAGCTGGCATCGAGTCAGGGTCAAACGGAAGGGGAGTTGCGCTCTCGAAGCATCTACTCGAGCTGTGAGGATCAAGCAGTTATCAGGTCTAGTTTGGCAGGTGAGGATCGACAGCGATCAAGCTGGTTCCCAGATCCACTGGGAAGTCAGTTTGATGCAGAGATTCAAAGGTCACAGTTCCTTGAAACACCAGGGTCGGGTTGATCGACTTACATGAGTGGCGATGAATAAGCTGGTGTTTTGGATGGTGACTCGAGCAAGGCAAGACAGTGGTACTTCATAGTTTGAACCATGGCCATGCTTCAGTTGGTTCAGTAGACAGTGAATGGGGTCGAAAAGCAGACAGTGGTTTGGAGAACAACAGGCACCAAAGGACAGCGTCCAATAGTTCTCGAATCACGGCTCAGAGTGGGTCGATGTTGACAACAGGGGTCTTGGCTGTTGTGGCTTCAAGGTGCTGTGAGTCCCACTCATGGGTCTCAAGGGCTGTGAAAACCCTTGGCGTTTACCTGGACTCCTCGTTTAACATGTCACGCCAGGTCAATCGTATTGCCTCAACATCAGGATATGCTACAAAGCTTATCAATGCCAGCAGACTCTTTTTGTCCACAAAAGAACAGTTTGAGGCGGCTGGTGCCCTCATCTGCTCAAAACACAATTACTGCAACTCACTGCTCTGTGACACCTCCACCAAGAACTTGAGCAAGCTTCAAAGAATACAAAATCCTGCACTGCGAACAGCACTAGACATTGGGAGGCGTGACCACTTTATAGAGGCCAGAAAATCTGCCCATTGGCTCCCGGTAAAGGGCAGAATAACCTTCAAAATTCTTGCCATCCCACATCACTGTCTTTCTAATGATGCCGCCCTACCTTGCAAATAAACCCAAAAGACATGCTCCACCAAGACCCTTAAGAGCAGCCTACAAAACATTGCTGCACCACCCCCAGATTCATCCGCAAAAGAGCAGTAGGATCCAGCTTCCTGTGCCGGGCCACCACTCTCTGGAGCGAGCTCCCAGCCCACCTGCAAGATGAACCATCATACAATCCCTTGAGAAGAAAGCTCAAAACCCACCTCTTCAACTGAAACACCACTCTATACCCATGCTTAATTGTTCCTCCTATTGTACATGAGTATTTTTTCCTGATTGCAACCAGCGCCCACATGCCCACGGGCTTGGTGTGCTTTATAAATGCCAAATAAAATAAATACAAAATAAAACTATAAAGCATCTCCTACTGCGCTGTCGGGGCTTGACCGGGATACCTTCTCCTCACTTAGGAAACTTGTTTAAAAATCTTCAGTTCTATGATGAAGAAGAATGTTGGAGTCGGCTCTTGAGTGGAGAGGAAACCTCTTGGGTAATCGCAGTGGTTGGTTTTTTCAGGAGACTGGCCTACTGGATAGACGCACTCTAGAAAACTCAAAGTAAAGATTGGTTGATTGCAACCCGCATATATCATTTCAGTGGAGGTAAAGCCTCTGGTTGATTGGAGACCAAACTCCTGAAGCGGATTCCAAAAAGACTTCATGAATTTATGAGAGATATTTACGAAGATTTAGGAAACATTTCTTGTAAAAATTGTTTACATTTCAATTAACACAAGTAAATAAAAAAATAATAATAAAGGGCCAATGTCAGTCCATTTCATGGGGTCTCAAACATGGGGGAGGCTGGTACACAGCTTTAGGTGACCTGCAAGACAGTGAGGTCCTAGGCAACAGAGTGGGTAGCAGAGAGGCATACCTATGGTCCAGCAGTATTGTCCACCACCAATAATCACTGGGGAAGATTAGGGGACAGAGTTTACCTTTGCCTATGCAACACCTGCCTTCACCTAACAACTGGAGGAGTTTAGAAAGGGTTGCTCTCCCAGCAGGGTCCAATGAAATCTACTAAAGTGATGATCCAAGGATGCCTCAAGATGTTTCAAAGTAGAGGTGAGAGACACCTTCTATTATAGGAAAACATCTCCAGGTTATTGGATTAAAGGATTAAAGCTAACCTGCTTTAGGGGTCATTGCCCTTGCAATGAGTGGACTTTGCCCTTCTGATTTTACACCCAAACGGCTTTGCTCCAGATGAAATGGAGGGGACAGGAAAGAGAAAGAGAGGCAGAGAGATTCGAAATGGTGGTAGTCTCCTTCCCTTGAACATAGTTCCCATGACTACACTAACTCCACCCCCTTCCCTTCTCTCTAAGAGGCCTGGCTCTCTGTGAATGGGTGTGCCTCTTGGTTTCTGTTACCAGGCCAGCTGATGTGTTACCTGCTCTCACAAAGGAACAGAGAAAAGCAATCCCCCCCAGGCTACAGTCCTGTCTGTGGACGGGGTGGGCCATGTCTGGGAGGAATACACATAATCCCTCCACAGCTGAAATGGGCTCAAAGGGCTGACAATTGTGCAAATTCAGTTTAATGTGATTGGGATAACACTGAGAGATGCTGGTCACCATACTCTAACTAAGGAATGGCTTATGTTTACAGTTTAGTGTGCCACCAGGACATGATCTCCAGAGCTATGCAATTTTTGGGACACAGGTTCATATTTTAAATTCAGCCCATATGCGGCAGAGACTTGGATGTAACTGCAGCTGTCAAGCAGCCACCTGTGACCTCTGTGACAAATCGCAGGGTATTGTCACTGCTTCGATGGGGGAAGCCCCTTCCATGAGGCCAGAGAGATGATGTCGCTACCCGATAGTCCCCATGGGGTGGTACTCAGCGAGTCGATATCATGGAGAGGGAAGCCCTCCATGGGACCAGTGATGATAGCCTTGGGAGAATGCAGTATTCACCACCATCACCTCTGTCACCTCTAGACTTAGTCCCTTTTCCATATATCGGCGGCCATTTTTTTTTCTCAATTTTTCATTGGAAGGTCTGCCCTGCCACCTTCTTCATCTCCATTCCTGTGAGTTGATCAACCCGACCCTGGTGTTTCAATGAACTGCGAGCTTTGAGCCTCTGCATCAAAATGACTCGCCTGCGCATCTGGGTACCAGCTTGACTGCCGTCGATCCTCAACTGCCGAACCAGACCTGATAACTGCTTGATCCTCACAGCTCGAGTAGATGCTTCCAGAGCGCAGCTCCCCTTCCATTTGACCCTGAGAGGCCTGGTTTCAACATTGTCAAACCCCTAATACATTTCCAGAGGTATTATTGACTGATATCTGCACCCCTGGTCCTTCGTTTGGCGCTACGGACAGGCTAGGTCCTTTTAATCCCTTTTGCAACCTGATGAAATTTCCTTTTTGAACACAGTGATCTTTGAACTGTCTTTTCCCTCCCGTGCCTCATTAGACAGAGTGTTACATCTATTCATTCTTTGCAAATTCTTTGTTTTTCCTACAGGGATATGTTTTCAGAGTATTTGCTAGTTAGTTATTATTGTACATGGTGTGTTTGATTAAAGTATGGATTCCGCTAACAGCATCCAGCAAATGAGGGAGCATTAATTGAAAGTTTAGTCTGACATTACCATACACAGGCCACAGAGAAGAGATGTTTTTAAATGACCCTTTTCTACATTAAATCGCTCACCAAATGTGTATAATTCTAGCAGACTATGTTCAGCATAAAGAAATTAACATAAATAGTAGTTCAGACTTGGCACTGCAGATCCATCAGAAAATGGTAGTTCTGGGCATCATTATGAATTTTAAGGTAACTGAACAAAAATGAGGTAACTGAATTACTGCTTGTTTTTTCAGCTCTCCTGATCATGAGTTGCAAACCCATAACCAGGTAATATCGCCAGCATATGTATATAGTTACTACTTCCAGAAAAGCGTTACATCATGTAGTATTTATGCTGAAGGTAATTCCTCCATCCCCCAGTGAATGTTCATAATACTACAGAACGGAGAATAATTAGTTACCACTCGTGGTGAATGTATGTCAGTTTGGAGGGAATTAGCAATGCAAATACCTCCAAAATCGTTATGAAGCACTAGAGTCTTCGATCTTAGCTATAACGACCATGGCCTTGTGATGTTCCAGGAAAATTCATCCACACTGTAAAGGGTTGCTAGAATATCTGCACTCCTCAGGGCACGTCTCAAGTAGTGCGTGGATACATCGAGTGCAATATCAGGATGAGTAGCTTCAAATCATACCACCAAGCCAATTAATGTTAATCAAAACCACCAGGATCAAAGGGACCTAACAGTTCACATCCTTGTACAGCTTCATTCATAGGCATCACTATTCATACAGCCTGCAGCTGTAGCCTCCAACCACCAAATGCCACTGCGGGAGCTGAGTAAGTATCCAACTGCCCTAAGGTACCTACCCCCAGCAAAGACCTCTGTGACAATAGATGCATAGCCTGCGATGATGACTGCATACCGTTTGGCTGCATCAACACCTGTTTAGTGAGGAAAGGTTGAACACAAATAACATTGATGATGGAAGATGAACGCATAGCCTTGCTTTTCTTATACCGCTATGCTGAACATGCTTATCCCAAAAAGCGGAAAATGAGGCAGCCTTACATGCATCTACCCCAAAGCCTTCAAATGCCACAAGGTTGACTTCGGTGTGATTACATCATTTGAATACTTCTCCCACAAAGCTTGACCTAACACCAACAAAAGAATGCTGTTCCTAATAACTTACTGTCCACCTAGACCATGGCCCAAGTTTCACGATGGAGAGAATAACTGGTGACAGTCACAAATACCAGCTCAAAATAAGCCAGCAAACATGAAAAATCAGCAGACCCCATATCCGTCACATCTGAGAAGAATATTTCAGCAGCCGCCTTTTAAACATGATTTGCCTTCAAGCACATTGCCACCCATCATGGAAAACTCCCTAAAGACTGTCCACACAACTACATTGGACTGTCTTGCACCCTACCTTACACAACTGCCTAAAACAGATACAAAGACAGAGAATACATGGTTTGACGTTCATGGGAAAAGAGAGGGTCTGAGAGCCTAGAAAACGTGATGACCGCATGAAATGCGTGGAACGCACGCTGATCGTAACCTTAGTGCCAGAGGGCCAGTGAGGGAATCGGAACCATGCGCACGGGCAATCAGATGCCTTCATACGCGTGAGCAGCATCACCATGAAAATGAGGGAACACCTGATCTGAAACGCGCCTCCGCTAAATTAGCAGGCACACACCCCTTATTACTGAAGGGACCTCACAGCCTGTTCTGTGATCCTAAGAGGCAACCCCTTACAGAACAAAGGAGCATTTTGCTTAAACTCAAGGGCACTCTTTTCACATTGAAGACCTTTCCCTCCTTTTTTCAAGCTCGCAAAAGCACTCTTTTCACGGCTACTATTCGGTTGCAAGATATTAAACAGAGTTTCTTCCATTTTTTGTATGGCTTGGATTTGCTCTCAACATTTTTGGTCCAGTTGCCTAATCAACAAACAACTAAAATGGCTAGTACTTCAAAACAACTCTTCAGAAAAACTTAGAAGTGGGTAAGTAATTCAGTGTGTGCATCACGGGTGTGGGCGGGGGAGGAGGGCAATGTTTACATTGTACTTGCCCCTATAACTACTGTAGTCAAAGGCATGGCTACAAGATATCCATGCCAGTTTCACGACGACTGACTGGCGACATTTTGAAATAGGAGGAGAGGTCATGAACTGAAGAGATTTTGAAGAGATACAAAATCACGTGCTGGCAAGACAGAGCCCGGGAATTGGTGTTTGCGTGAGAGAGAATAAGCGGGCCAATGGGGCGGGACGTGTTTGCTGTCACATGGCGGATCCTCTACGCCCACACTCTGCAGTTATCGCGCCTTGTTGTTTTTTACAGCACAACAGGCTTATCTGCTCGTTATTCTGCCACTGCAATATTCTGCTCCATTAAAGAAGCCCAACGCTTGCAGTATTTCACCAGGGACCGCAGTTCTCCAAATGCTAATTAATTATTATCTTCCCACATGAAAAACAGCACCTTGAGCCAAAGCGCTGCCAAGACAAAGTGCAAGCTGCATTGTCTCTCTTAAAAAATACGGCAAGACCATAGCAGATTAGCTTGCAGCTATGCACAAATGTTATGACATCAGGTTTCCTTTGCTTTAGACCTGCTGCTTGCCAAGACCTGTCATGAGCCATCAAGTAAGAACTTGTGGTCCTAGGATGTTGTTATACATTCCCAGATAAAGCGCCTGCTGAGTATTTACGCGCGGTCCCAGTTCAAAGAAAAGAGAGCACGGGGAATCTAATTGCTAAGCAGAAGTAGAGCAAGTAAGTCGCCGGGCTTTGCGGTTAATGCTTGTGCCTGCAACCGAGCGGGGTAGATTACAGTACTGTAGCTGTGTGAGCCGCTTGATAGTGGCGCGTTGCCCGAGGAATGATATCACTTAAGCATCTTTTACTGGCCACTCATTTCTTCTCCCTCCCAAAAGCATTTCCTTCCATTCTGCATGTACGATCAGGGACCTGGCAAATTGGTTCCGCACATCTGATCAGATGGGAAACACGGGTTGACTTTTGATGGAAAGAATTGCGAAGCCCAAAGTAATGACCATTGTATTTGCCCTTCTGGCAGATTCACATGTGTGTGTTTTTTGATAACAGCATTTTTTCTCAGACACCGAGGCGTATTTTATTCTATCTGTGTTACTCACCGTAAGCATTTACGGTCATTATGGTAAATAGAAATGAAGCGCACTTACAAAACACTTTATAAAGCAATACATACATAAATAGATAAATAAAGAATGAGGCTAAGCTCTTTGTACCACCAAATAGAAATATCCAGACGGTTTTCCAGCATGATCAACACATAGTCAAAAAGAATCCACTCAAATGCATTATTTTAAACATTTACTCTTCCATAGTCATTGTCGATACCTGGAAAAGAAGGACGGAGGTTAATCAGTGTGTGGGACACTGTACCCATACCTAATTTTAAAAAAAATGTATGGGGCAAGTTTATCGAAATAAAACAATGAGCAGGACTCAATTGGTTCAGAGGCATGCTCTTTGGAGTTGCTAGTTTTGGCAAATTGGAGAGGAGTTGACTAAGTATGGTCAGCAAACCTTCCATTGCATTTGTTTATCCTTCCACATGCAAAGTAGTGCCCTGTGGAAGGATACACTAAGCACAGACTTCTAAAAGGGCATGCTGCCTGGGCTGGGAAAGAGCAGGATGTGCCCTCACAGTATATTGGGAGGACAAGAATTGCAGCTTCCGGGTTTTTTCACTTCCACCCCGGCTGCACAGGACCTACACAATGATGTGGACATATGATGAAATAGGTGACTAATGGTCAGTGCCAGGCAAATGCCTCTACAATGCATTGGGAGCAGTAGTGGTGTGGGACTGCCACACCTGATTGGTGATTTAGAGCCTACCCTGCCGCGTGTGCTGCTATCTCTTAGGACAGTGCCCCACTGTCCTGGAAAGTAAACATAGAAGAGGGGTTGGAGACCCTTCACAACCGCACTGGGTGCAATTATTAGTGTAGCCGACATGCGTTTCGACCTTCAGGGGTCTTTCTAAAGGCAGGGTGAGAAGATGGTGTGTAGGTCCTGATGGGAGTTCAGAGGAGGAGCTCCCTGCAAGGAAGCAAGGGAGCAACGTGCAACACATTTTTCAAGGTTTGCAGTCATGCTGGTTGACAGCCAATTGAGTTGAAACAGATTTCACTTTACCTGTAACTGATATCGGGTGGTAAAGTGGAGAAGTGTGCTTTAACTTCACAAAGAACAGTTATGGAATGGTGAAAATGGTTGCAAAAAGTAGTGGAGCAGTTAACAGTAGAAAATACAATAGTGGAACACCGCTCCTTACCATTCCCGCTCACTTCATCCACTGCTTCCAAGGCATAGGAGGAGCAAGAAGCAGAGTTTGCATCCTTGCTTTGCTTTCCTCCATCACTTTTTTAATGCAGACCTAAAAAACGGATTCCTAAAACATCCGCCTCAGATTAGCACCGGTTATTGAGCAAGCAGATTCCATAGAAATCCATCAATAAAGATGGCCTGCAGAATTTGCAGGCAACATTTACTTTTTCACAAAGCAGAGAGGGAAACTACAGAGTTAACCTCATTGGTCTTCAGTTTTACTCTACGCTTTTGTAGAAATTTAACATTGCATACAGGGGACTAGACAGCATGTAAGGACAAATGTTATAATTTCATTAGTTCTTTTATAGTGCGCATAATACCGGGGACCAGTTTGCAAGCGTAAGTGCGCTATTCAAACCTGTGTTGTTATGTGTTGTTTTGCTTCCAAAACAAACTTGTTGCCCCTGAGCTATCTTCCCGGTTGGTGGTCGTCTGCATGCAATTTGCATTTTCCTTAAAATGACCACCCCTTTTTGTGAAACATACTCAACTTCATCAGACTTGCATTAAAGGCTGTGAGTGGGCTGGTCTGTTTTGCATAATCACAAAACTTTAATGTACCCGAGAGTGAATTCGTGCATGAGTGGCCTCAAGTAAGAAAGCTAACACTGCTGGCCTAATTTACAAAAGCATTTTACAATGGTGCAATCTCATTGAAAAATGGTTTGTAAATCAGGCACTGTATCTTTCAATCTTTTTTGGAAAATTAGTAGATTTGAGAAATACTGAAAGTACACATTTACGTTGCAGAAATATGAGTTAGTACACACGGTTTCATATGTCACGTGACTTGAGCTAGTAAGCGAAGACGCTGTACACTGGATTGAGCTTTGGATGCACAAGCGTAAATGAAAAATGAGGAGTAACGAAACCCCACTGTCCGTTCCTTGCCACATCACTCCACAATGCAGCTATTAGATATGGCCTACAGCCTTTTCAAACAATTCCCAACATAAAGTAGCAAGTTCTCAAAATTCAGATGTGTTCTTTACATTTGTGTAAAAAGCACCCAATTGTAAACCAAACAGCACATTGTTCAATCATTTGTTAACATGCCCAATTAATCAAATGAGGCAACATTCAAAACAAAAGGACTAGCATAATCTGCACCTCTATTTCATCTTTTAATCCGGGTGCATTTTACTGATGGTTAAATTACATATCTAATGCAGTTGTGGGTGCCTGCTTTCCTTTTATGAATTCACTCTGCTAACCCCAAACTGAAGGCGTAATGTTCCTGGAAAGATCAGTTGCCTGACTCCTACCCCATCTAATATGTGGCCGATATCAATGCCAGAAATCTGTTATAAAAGTATATTTATTTTAAAATGATGGCTATTTAAATAATTGGTGCCATCTTAGAAAACATGTTCAATTATTCGAATGGAATGCTTGCAATAGCTTTAAGACATAAGAATCCCTGTTGAGACAATACTATAATTTTAAAACATATGGCAGGGCCTTCTGTTGTGTGTGGGTTTCGTGTCAATTGACTATTCCTTTTGAATTATTTGTATTACACTAAAATCATAAATCTTCAAGCAAAAACTCTGCCATGGACACAACACATTGGCTATTACACCAACTTGGTGATACCACTATGTTCCTGCTTAGTGGGGTTCACTATGGCCACCTTGCGAGTTTATTAGCATAGACTGGCACGGGGGTAATAGACCAATTTATCACAGGTGTACAACATTAACAGCATTCTATTAAGTACTTCTTTGGGCAAGTGGGTTCCACTGGGACAGCGCTGTGTAGGTCACATGGTTTGGTATTTTCTGGTTGTCAGTATTGATGGTCATCACAGTGGTCGAGGGCCAGGATAGTCCATACGTCACTTTGTTGCATATTATGGGGCTAGGAGGGAACCCTAGAGGTTTTCCCATGCTGTTCTGCATTGCCATTTTGCGTGTCTCCCTTGTCCATACTCCAATTCCTATTGATTCCATCTAGGGCTTTGTATAGAGGACGAGTCCATGATTGGGACCTGGCATCTAAAGTTCCTTCTTTACTAGTGTGTTTGAAATGTTACTTTGTAACTTGTCTAAAAGGGTTGTTACTGTCACAGATCTTTAAAGCACGTCCTTAGCAAACCAGGGAGAGCCCCTACAGATCTGATATTAAATCTTTGTAATTCCCTGATTGAAACAGAAGGCAACCAGAGCAAAGTGCATCATTTTACAAAAACAAGCTGGGTTATCTCGGTCTGAAAACATATGGATTCTGATAGGGCTCTATTAAGCCCCCTGGTTAATACTCCATCCATGAAGGATGCATTCAGGACAGAAACGTTGTCTCGGGAGCATATCTCAGGGGTACCGTGCTCGACTTGGAAGCAAGACGATGCGGAGCAACACAGGTTTGATCCCAGGTCTGTGCTTAGAAACCTCTGGGTATTAAGTGTCTTATAAATACCCATATTTAACATCGTACAGATATCTGATTCCTGACATATCCATAGTGTTATCCCTCGTTTCTCCATGGTCTCAGGATACCAATCACAAATCAGCTCCTCCTGAGAGTAATACACGCAGGCATGTGTTCCTGCTTGTCCCACTCCAGACCTTTTTAGGTTTTGGCTCATAGGTGGTTCTTCTACACCTGGCGTAGCCAGAATCTAATGATGTGAGTGTGAAACAGGAATATTGGGTGTGTGGATGGATAGATATGTCCCTTTACTTGCCATGACCCACCCTCTGTGACGTTCAGACATTGGAGCCCTGCATCACAGTAGACTATGCACAGAATGACCACAAATTTACTTATTTCTAGGTTTGAAAGTTATGGAAAGCACATTATTTAGGCATTTGATGGTGTGCACGGAACATGGGGGTCAACCTATAATACATGGAGACTGCAGGCAGATGATGGACCGTAAGCACAACTCGTGGATGCACCGGCACCGTTATGAATGGTGCCGGTGCATCCGAGCTCCCCATTCCCATTCAGCCCTATGGGGCCTTATTGCTGGCACCTTCCCGGGTAATTACTGGGTCTGCCGACCTCAGCATGAACCGGTAATTGTTACAGGCACGGCTACCGCCAGACCCATAATGAGGCCTATTGTATTTACTATGAGCCTGATTTACAACAACATTTTACAATGGTGCAATCCAATTGAGAAACGCTTTGTAAATCAGGCCCATGTATCTTCAAGTAGTGTTAAAAATCTGATGGCGTCTTTAATCCTGCCCTAATTGTGCAATAAAGAAGCAGTTCTTTCAGATACATGCTTTTACTGCTTTTTAAAGTGTACTGCATTGCTAGAAGCCTACAAGTTGAATTAACCTGTTAGTAGTGTTTTGCATTTTTGATATGAAGACCAGAGAACGCTCCATCTCTCCAGAATGTTGCCATTACATCAATATGGTGATGGGGGTGTCACTGCATTACAGCTACTGTGACGGGGGGGATTTCAATATAGTTCTCAAATGACAAATCCACTCCATACGCCATATTTTCAGGCAAGCTGAAATAAACGTAACTACAGTCTGAATCTACATGTGAGTAAAAGTGGTCATCTTCAAAATCTAGTGTACTTGTTGTTCTATCAGACTGGTGTCGCAGAATTCTGTACTACAGTATGGTAGAGATAACAGTTTTCTCTGCGCAACACTATATTTAGTACATAGATCAGTTTGCTTATTCACCTTTTAAGTCCCATCAAATTGAACTAAAAAAAACAGAGCTCTAAAATAAGTGATGCGATTTCCTTCATAACATCTAGATGCATGACTTTATTCCAAACATCTTGTTCCTTTGTACTCGGGCCAAAGAATGTGTTGGCTGGACTTCCATTGAGCAGGCACAATTATGTCTATTCTATCATATGGATTCATTTTTGTATTTACATATATCATTGCATTTGTGATATAAAGGAGGAGGAGGAAGCATAGCTCTGCTCTGGATGTGTTTCTTCTAAGATGAGTCTGAGTTATCTGACCTCCATGTTCACAAAGAGGAATAGAATAGAAAGCCCATATTAAGCAATGTACTCATTCAGTACTCAAGGTGGAAGAACCCACTGATAACGTGTGAAATGAACATCACCTCTCCGCCACACCACAAGAGAGGCACAATTCAATTGCAAGAGACACACTTCATCATGCAATCTCACCTCCCAAAGTGGCTATGCTCCTCCATATGAAACAAGTTGTGCTAATCATGAGCACATTCAACCAGCCAGCGGTGTAAGCCTGAACAGAAAAGTATTACCAACTTTCCCACTTCCTTCCTCACCATCTCAGGCCAGATGAACTGCATCAAAAGCATGCATAGAGCATGGATGAACCATTTAAAGTAATCTAAACAACTGCCCACTGCCACTCTGTCCACATCTTGTTAACCTAGGCCACAAAGAGCATCGGTTGCTACAGAAGAATATGGTAAATAATGAAACCAAGCTGGCTCTCTGGCAAGAATGTCCTGGTAGACCACAAGGGCAATTTGTAATGCTTTGAGCTAAAATATGGTGCGCAGTGCATTCTGGTGCGCTCTGAGCCATAATGGACATTCGCTCCATGCCTCAGTGAAAGCTGCACTTGCCATGAACTGTACACCTATTTTTAGCATCATTAGCATTATTTAACTGGAAAACATGTTTTCAACATTATTTGCTGCTTATGTTGGTTTGCATTGCTCATCCAAGGACACGGTGCGTGAAAAGACAGATCCGAAGGTGCAGGCTGGTACCTGATAAGGTTGCTGTGGACACTGTCAAAGTTGGGGATGAGTTAAAGAGTTGTTTTCTTTGCTGTTTTGAGAATGGGAAGAGATCTTCTCCTTGAGGTTATCATAGGTCACTCCAGTTGGGTGGCATGCAGAAAACCACCAATGTGCAGATACTCAGGCCTGATGTTTTGAGAAAATGCCACCACGCCTTTGCGGAGGGCTTAAAATGCAGGACTCTGGGAAAGTCAGACACAAAGCCTCAGTCGGAGGGGGGACTCTTCGCTCCGGGCCGGTTGGCTGCTGTGATCTCTGTGTCTGACTGTTTTTGGGGTTTTGCAGGCGCTACTGCCAAGATGAGGATGTTCACTAATGTTGCGCCAACAGTGTAACCATTTTGTTATAATGTACAGGCATTCAGCCAGAAAAGAGTGAGACTTAGAACTGGAATATTGTTAACTGAGGCTGATGGATTCCAAGTACATGTGGCATTGCAGATGCTGACTACGTATAAATGCCCACTTTGACAGATCCAAAATTGCAACATGCACATGGAAAGAAAAGATAGATTTTAAAAACAGTGCATTTGGAAGCTAAAAAGGAGGAATGATGCCTTACTTTTCTAAACTAAAGTTGAATGACAAATTGCCTTCATGAGGAGGAAAGAGACAATTTCAGCACACAAAATGGCAACATTTATAAAGAAAGGCCAATTTCATTTTTTTTGCATGCATGAACATTGGTTTCTTATGTAACTGTGGCCTCTTTGTGAAAAATACCAAGAGTGAATTTAATTCAGTTTATACAGAATATAAAGTACTATTAGGTTGTGAACAGGCGCTGGTGCAATATTGAAAGTTGCATGTACACGGTGGGTAAATGCAATATGCTAGCCTTTCAGAATTGTGAACTGCAACTTGTTTTTCTCTCTGAGCTGAAACTGTGACCCTAAGACCTATGGGGCTGGGCCCACCAAGGAAACATGTATGATTGTACATTTAAATGCTAAGATATACCAAAAAGTAGATGGACATTCTGGGATTTACACATAGCATGACCAACAGAAATGACCTTTAGGGTCAGGTTTTACATTAAGGGTGCACTAGCTCTGAACAAAGACCCTTTGAAAATCTGAACTCAAAAACTTTGGCTAAGGACCCCAGGAGAAGAAGATCTGGTTGTCAATTGAAATGCTAAAACATACAAAGAAGCAGATTGAAAGTATGGGATGTACAGATAACATGACAAACAGAAATGACCTTTGAGGTCAGGTTTCACATAAAATTTGCATTAGCTCTGAACAAAGATCCTTTGACGCACAGCAGAAGAAGGGTAGGATAAACACTGCCCCGAGCAGGACACTGGTCAAATGCTTCAGGAGAAATAAAACTACTTCTCATAGCATGCCGTGGCATTGATTAACCATTGAACATATTGTCCTAAATAAAAAGAGCATTGTGTGTCCTCTTGAGCCAACCCTGGGTTCAATTTAAAGGGGATAAAAACCAGTTGGGACCATGTAAAAATTATATTTTTGTGATGTACATAACTCAAGTTATGATCAAAAGTATGATTCTGGCAGTTTCATAAATCAGAGGAATGGGAAAGATTGATAGATTAATAGATGGTGAAATTAATGTTGGCAGTAGGTAGTGTCAAAGTTGTAACTATTTTGGCGCAGCAGCAAACCGCAGAAAACAGTGTCTCTGCCCAGGAAGGGCATACCAAAATAAAATGAGTATTGTCCAGCTCGCCATAAAATATAGAACTCAAAAACATATATATATATACATATATATATATATATATATATATATATATATATATATATATATATATATATATATATATATGTGGTTATCTGAAAGATTAGGGTAGTTGCTACATTGTGAGATTTTTTCAGAATAAAAACATGCAAAACCCATTTGTCACTTTGGGTTGACAAATCTTTCTCCTCCCTCAGCCTCCATCATACATATTTCCCAACCTCTGGTCATATCAGCAGCCAGTGGGCGTCTTGTTGGAAGGTGAAGGGAAAGTGCTAGCTAATCCTTACGGTGGGAATTAAGACAATGTTGGGGTGTCATCAGCCCTATGAGAGGATATGTTTGCATCAGAACATGTTTTTTTCACTTTATCACAGGAGATAGCCTGCTGCTGGATTCTAGCGAGTAACAACTAGCAGAGAGGTAAGGAGAGCCACCAAGACCATCAGGGTAAACCTTGCTTGCAAACCTGGGAGCCCTATCGGAGAGAGGCCTATCTGGAGGGACCTTGCTGGGGGAGAGGCCTGGTGTGAACTGCCTGCCAAAAGAGAATCCTGAAAATCTGGCTGGCCTCCGGAGCAAAGAGGAGAGAGAGATCCCATGAAATAGATATCCCAAAGCCATCAATTGCGTGGGGAGCCATCTGCCTTTATCCCTTTCCATTAGTGGGTAAAGGGGGGTGAAACTGGTTAGGCCCTTCGCATTAATTATTAAATATCCCCCATAGAAAACCACCCTCTCTGTTGAAACTGAACTGTGTTGGGAACTGCCTGGCTTAATCCGTTCCATTAAGTTGTGGGGGTGGGGGGAGACATTGTGTTCATTTTAAATCAATGAATTCCAATATGGAAAATCATGGGATGAGTGTTGTTAGAATTCAAACTAACAAAGTTCATGCCCACTGTGTTAGAGCCGGTATAAACCATAAAGACTTGGGTGACTGTCCTTCTGAAACCCCTGACTCCTGTCCCAAAGGGGGGTGTCCCTAATCTCAAAATAAGTAATCCTAAAGGCTACCTTTCGAGTGAATGTAGAGGGTACAAAACAAAACTTTCCATGTATTCCCAGTGATTCCAAAGTCAGAATTACAAAGCCTTACATCTCATTTAAATGTGTTTTGCAAAACGATTTTCATTTGAGTTCATTTTCCCAACCGTGCCTTTTAAATAAAAGTTGAAAAAAGATTTCCTCATTTGAGTTCCTTTTCCCAAATTTGCCTTTCAAATGAAAGTCTAAAAACAAAATTCCCCATTGATTTCCTTGCCTCCCAAACGAGTGTCTCAAAGTACTGTCTGTTCTTTGAATGTGTGTTGCAAAACGATTTTTCCATTGTATTGAGAATGTTTTCTATTGGTTAATTTGAAATCAAATCTGTTATAATTTGTTACTGCATGGAATTGTACCTGTGTTTTTTTAAAAACAGAAAGTACGTGGGATTTGTGATATTGGGTGTTGCCACAGCATTGGTGGCTGATATTGGCTGCTAGTCTTCTTTGTCAAACCTTAAATAAATATATATTCTTATTAAACACCGGCCTGGTTCCTAGTCCATTGGATACACAGGGTATTTGTTGGGGTGGGTGCAAGACGGTTTGGAGGCCTCACCAAATTTGAATCAGTATAATGCTTTATTGTGCACCACCTTGACTGGCGGGGAAAGGAACTCCCTGAGTTCGGTGAGATGAACCAATAAACTGCAACACACCTTTCTCTTCCTCTCTCTCTCTCCCCCTACCTCTCTCAGAACCCCTTTGGCTGCCTCACCCCTCCTCTTCCTCCCTGAGCTTCTTCTCATTGGGACCACTGCTCTCGCTTTCCCTCTCACACTCTGACTACCCTTCCTGGGCCTTCTACCCTCACCCTCCTCGAAGGCTAAAAACCTTGCAGTCATCTTTGACTCCACTCTCTCCTTCTCTCCTAGCATCACAGACCTTTCCAAGAAGGCCCTCTTCCAGCTGCACCTCCTCAGAGGTTTTCTACCTTTTCTCACCTTCCCCCAGAAGGTCAATGTCTCCAAAGCTCTGCTTCTCTCCAGGCTGGACTACTGTAACAGCCTCTTTCATATCTGCCTAACTCTAATCTTTGACCCCTTCAACGAATCCAGAACAGGACTGCAAGACTTATCCTTGGCCTCAAGCCTAGGGACCACATCTCTCCAGCCCTATAATCTCTGCACTGGCTCCCGGTGGCTGCAAGGATCACGTTTAAGACCCTTTGCATCATCCACAAGGCTTTCTGGGGCCAGGGCCCGTACTATATCCAACTCTCTCTGCCTAAATATCTGCTTTCTAGAGTCCTTCATTCAGCTACCTCAAACTCTCAGAGGGTCAGGAACTTCTCAAGGCTGAGAGTGGGGGGTAGATCTCTTTCCTCTGCAGGTGCCTCCTTCTGGAATGGCCTTTCTGCCCCTATCAAGCTTTAGCCGGACCACCTGAAGTTCCAGAAGCTGCTCGAGAGCTTCCTTTTCTTCTTTGCCTTCTCTCTCCCTCTTCCTTGCTAACCTTTCTGTCTGCCTGCCCTGACTGGTTGCTGGGTACCTGCAGAGCCTCACAGGGTACCAAGCCTCTCCATAACCAGTCTTCCTGCACTGCTTCTGGGCCTACCGTGCACTTAGGCATTGTAACTAACTCCTACTGCCCGCTGCCTTCCATGCACTTACCCAGAGCCGCGCTGCCTGGCTGCACTTACTCAGAGCCATGGTGCCAGGACTGCACTTCCCCTACCCACTCCCCTGCACTGGCCCCTCTCCCTTTCCCTTTGCACTTTTGCTGTCTCACTTGCATGATACGAATGACACAAGGCTTAGTCAGATCCTTTGTCCTGTCTTCCCACTGTCTCCCACTTCCTTGTTTTGTGGCGTCTAGAAACACTTGTGTACAGGCATGTTATGAATACTAAATGGTAAAATATCACTGTCATTTATACCTCGGACACCATGATCACAGCAGATAAAGCCTTCCTCTTCAGTAATACATCTTGCAATATCATTATTATGATCATGGCTGCAGAGGAAGTGACCCCAATGGACAGTTAGCTTTCATAATGTAACTTGTAGTTGGTTGGCCAACTGTGAGAAATCTGTGACTCTTCTAAAGATCCTATACTGGATCTCTCTCATCGGAGGAAGTGCAAAAAAGTTCAGATTTTGGTCAGAACGACAGATTTGGAGCCAAACTTCAGTCGGAAGCACAACATGTTTTGCCCTCTGAACTGGCCAAAATGTATGAGCCCCCACATGTGAAATCAACAATTTTCCTCCCAAAATATCAATATATGTGTCCTGTCCCAGGGGATGCATTTGGCGGGAATGGATGGGTGAAATCCCCCCATTGCGCACCTCCATTGGAAACTTCACACAGTCCTACACACGGGTATCATCAATAAGGGCACATTTGCCTGGTGAAGCCATGGGATCAAACATTGTAATTCTATATTCCCCCTTGAGACAGAAAGCATTGGTGTTTCTTATCGGTTGAGTTTTATATGGAAAATAGGACTCACTCAAGATGACTACCCGTGTGTACCACAATTCTTCCCCATGCATGTTACATTTTTCTCAGACAGCCCATCCACGGACGTCATTTAGGGGTCGCCAGAAGTCACAACTGCGACCTCTGAGGTCTCCCTTGCGACCTCTAAGAAAAACAGGAAAAACATTTTTTTTTTTTGTAATGCAACCTCCTGGGCTGTGGCCAGCACCATGTGGCTCTTTACTTCTGAAGTGGCTGGCTTTCTTGTTCAGGCCCCTTAAAAAAGAATAAGAAAAGGAGTGCCACAAGTCTAACACTTTCAGCACTGACCCTTAATAAGAAAGATTTGGAATACCAAATAATGTGTCTTTCTGCAATTCTATACAATAATTGCTAGACTCATTAAAGGTTTATTTCAGGCACACTTCATGGGGTGAGTCACTGATTTAGTCTGTTCTTAAACACCTCAACTCAGCCTTTCATCCTTCTGAGGTACATAAATGAGTACCAACACAGGTTGGGTGATAGTGTGTGTATATGTTTTCTATATAAAGAGCTTAAGCGTAAGTGCTATATAATAACACATCATTATCATTTGGTCATGGATGTCTGCTTGCATTCACAGTAATTTGGTAATATGGGCCTATTCACACTGATCTTAACGATACATATGGCGATCCATTCTTGTATGAAATGTACATCACATTATAGTGATATAGTAACCATATTTTTTGTAGTGTACAATGCTATGTGATGCCACTTCCTATTTTGTCAACGGGTGAAAGGTCGTATTCCATCTCTTCACGTGATATCACTTGGGGGTGGGGTCAAATGACATCACTTCCTGTGATGTCATCAGGGGGTCAATGGGCATGTGATGTCACTTCCGCTACCCCTGGCATTTTGGTGAAATGACGTCCCCGAGCCCATCTGGTGGTTGGCGGCATTAGACAAGACCGTAAAATGGACAGCTACACAAAGACAACAGCTGGCCATTCAATATGCATTGACACCAAATTAACCTCTGACTATGCAAGACACTGCGGTAGTTAACGAAAGTTATGAGCCTGGTACCTTGTTGTGGAAGTCTGAAAAGTGCTTTAAGTTGGCCCAGGTGTCGACAGGTACACTGCCAAATCTAAAAATACAGTGACATGAGAACAGGTGCATTTATTTCAACACAGTAGGGTAATAATATATGATTTCTCCGAAACAGAACAGTACTTACTAGAGCGACATTTGCACATTCCCCCAGTTATCAACGCTACACAAGTTATCATCTGATGAGCGGATCTGCTTTCCACCACACGGATTCCTGTAGCAGTCCATCATGGCCAACTTGAATTACTCACCCAAAGCAAATGAAACCATGAAGCAACAGTGCATTACGCAAGAGGGATCACACACATGAGACTTCACCGGTAAATGACTGCCTTGCAATAAATAGGCTGGTAATTGCATTATACTTTATTCCTGGAGTGGGAGCAGTCTAGCTGGCAGCCGGGTCTGTGTGGGCATGCGCCTGGTCCCCATTGCTCATCGTGTGCAGGCGGGCTATAATATTGAAAAAACAGAGGAATCCGCTTGAGCTCAGGGCTGCTTAATATAAAATGTCCCAGTCTTTGCTGCACAGATGTTATTACAATTTGAACATAATTAAGCATAAGCCCCGAGCTGGAGGGCATTACTGCTTTGGGTAATGCCACGGGGCCCATAGTTAGAGGCCTGAGGGTATTACCTGAAGAGGTACTGCCCCCCCCCCACCCACAGCGAGGGGCTTATTGCTATTAGCACCCCGGCCCAATAGATTATTTGGGGAAGTTGTGAAAAGCAGACAGAAAGTTGTGAAACGCTGTCTGAGTTTCACAACTGAATAAAAAAATAAACAAATGGCTGCCATGGGACAGGGAAAAGGAACTACGCTAGGCCCTTCTCCCTTTCCATGGTGGCCATTTGCACAGCTCTAGGGAAGCGCCCGGAACACTGCTATTCCTGGACCAGGCAGCAGAGGTAAGTGGGGTGGGGGTCGGAGGGAGTAGGCATATGTGTAAAAGTGTGGCGGGGAAGAGGACATGGGGCGCACAGGAGCACTTACCTGAGCACCCAGTGGGGGAAGATGGCAGCCTTAGGCACTGAGTAGGCTCGGAGCGGTGGGATTACCGTATGGTAATACCCCTGCTCCGAGGCTCCTCATTGGATGGGAAGACTAGGCTAGGCCCCCGTCAGGTACTAATGCAGCATTATTCTTGAATTGGGACTCAGGAATGAAGGGGCTCCCCCTATTGGGATTTTGTGCCGCACACAAATGAAAAGTGAAGGGGGTATGTGAAAGGGCACACAATGCACATAACAATAACACACCAATACAGGGGCCACTATTTCTGTAAACGACCACTGCTGTCGTGACCGCACAGTAAAAATCCAGATCAGAGTGATGCTGTGGGGAAAACATTAGAATTGTAAGGCAGAATACAATAGAAAAGGAAACGTTTCGTGTTGGTCTTTCATTTTTTAACTACATTGGATTCATGCCTAGTATGTGCCTGTTATTTCTCGTGCATACATCTTCTCTGACATACTTCTTTCTTCCATGGGAGGTGGGGGGAGGGGTTCACCAAAGTGAATCTGCCTCGGCAAATTAATTTGTGTAGACAGATTCTCTCTCACCGGCAGAATCTGTGGCACTGGCGGGTCCTGCGGGAACGGCTGCTGCACCCCATTCATGACTCGAGTTCATAAAGGGGGGCATTGTGGCCCGTTTTGTGAACGTTTCCCTTGCACCTGGTCTCCTTGTCCACGCGCGGCCCATTCGCAGGCGGGAGCCTAATGCAGACAATGGCATTGTTATAATTCCCCTTGAAACGAGTCTAGACATGCAAACAAAAATGGTCCAATTGCCAATGGGCACCCCTCACCCACATGACTGAGGCCAGGTTACAGCCGCTCACCGACATGGGTGTGCAGGTATCCAGAGCATATGTCTGTGCCAGGCACATCCTCGACATTTACATCGGTACGGGGGTGGGGCGGGGGAGGGGAGGGCTATCTCTGTGCTGGGGGACACTTGCATTACCAGTCAGTCGATGCTCCTGCATGCAGGCCCCCCTCGGAGTCAGAAGACTCTTATACAGGTTGATGCGGGAGCCGAAAGTGGGGGTTCTTTGTCCCTCGCATTCTGCGCCTGCATCATTTAGTGAACTGGTCCCCATGTATGCAAATTGTACACGCCATTTTATTTATGAAAACCGTTACAGTACGTAGAAACAATATCTGGATCGGCATTAACACTGCACATACGACTTCTGATCGAATCACCTAAATATTCATTGAGCTTAGTCCAGTCTTCTGACTGTTGAAGTAATCACAAGACAAACATGTGTTATTTGATGACAGGGTTGTCAAAAACAATTACTACAGACACGCGGGTGAAAATTCAGCCAGCAGTCCCTGTGACAGGGAGATAAATGATGGGCTAAGACCATTGGCTGTGATGTCTCAGCTTAGCATTCACATTCCCATCCCTGTCCATCTATTTACTCTATCATTGTCACCCTTCCTGAACTGGCCGGCCCCCACACACACCGAGAAGCACACACACGCATGTGCACACACACGCACACACACACACAAACACACACACACATGCATGTGCACACACACACGCGCATATACACACACTCCCACATGCATGTGCACACACACACCCACATGCATGCGCACGGACACACAGACACACACACAGATTAACGTACACACACACACACACATACAAAAATGTGCACACACACATGCATGTACACAAATGTACGTACACACCCATGCACTCATAAACACACACAAATGCACATGCACACGCACCTTGATGCCCCTGGATTTAGGTGCTTTACAAATGCAAATAAATAAATATTCACGTGCACGCATATATGAGCACAAACACACACAAATGTATGCACACACACGTATATATACACACACACACACACACATTCCCTTCAACCCATAACTGCTCCAAGCCACTAGTTATTCCTATGTTTAAATGACCTGATGGCACAATCGCCAAAGGCAGCTGCCAGTCCCATCGGTTCCATCTGATATTGCATTTAAACCTGAATTTCATGTAACGGGAGTGAACAATGTCTCCCCTGAGGAGAAATGATGATCTCCCTGTATATATAACATACGTTGAACAATGCAGTGATTGATTTTCATCTCACTCAAGTTCCAAACTGGCAAGCATGCGATTGGACACACTCGTCATCCCATCTACACATATATTCTAAAATAGATAGTGTGATTCAGATCAAAATGTGTCACTTGTCAATAAAATTAACCAACACCTAGTGTCAACTGTTAGTAGGCAACACACGTTCCAAAGCTGGTGCCAGGATGCACATACAGGGACACGTTATAACACATTTATTAACAAACATAATACCTACAGAAATAAATATAAAATGGAGCCAGATCAATGTTAGACGATATTGCTGGCCTACCATTCAGTCATTCATTAAGAATTTTTATAGAGGAGAGTGTGCAAGTTGGCATACAATTGTGTATAGTACAAGTGGTAGACTATGAGGGCCAATGTGATTGCCTTTTCCCCTACCCGATTGGAAACATTGGTTCAGTGTTGACTAGTGTGTGTCTCAAAGTCATCTTGACACACTGCTACTGTGAGGATTTTGACCATCCGCACGGGAGTATGCTCTCAGCTGGCCTTTTTTGAAATTTTGTAATACATAGATTGATGGGAGATCAACCTCAGAAAATGTGTGAGTCTAATCCGCACACATTTCCCTATGCTCGCCGCACAATAAACACATAGTCAAGTGTACTCTGGGGGACACGCCTACAGGCACAGTCCTCTCTGTCATATTTAGCTGGAATGGGACAGCCACTGGTACATCAAAGCATCTCAGGAAGGGGGAAGCCTACTGCCATGGCCAGCCTAATTGAATATCAAAGGCTCCATGGATCCGCCCTGTTCTATTGTCAAAGTTCTGTGTGGTGTCAGCGCATATTGATGAGAGTTAAACTAAAGCAGGCCTGGCCACAGAACTAACACAAGGGACAGGAAACAAACACCTCTTTGATATGAAATGTGTCAAATTGAAGGTAGCTCCCACCCCTCTGTATGAAGGGAAATTAATGTCATGCCTGTGACAACTGTTTACAGTAGGCAATCCCTGTGGTGAACCCCCTTTCAGAGGGAAGAAGTATGTGACTTGATGGAGACAGAAAGCATGTTCTCACCACAAACTTCAAGGGAGACCTGTACTTTGATCAGAAGTCACAGAGAGCTCAATTAACCAGAGAGACATTTTGATCCACAACAGACATAAAGATGGGTGGAACTTAGTAGAACATTTTGTCAACCCTTACCTTTCCTGTTGCAAAGCACTCTGGTCATGACCTCACGCATAACAGAAGATTGTTGGCGGGGACCCAGGATTGGTTCATTAAGGTAGGCTTAGCTTGTACCAATCACTGGGGCCCATTTAGCTTTAAAAACGTTTTGAGCCCCTCTTTTGGCAGATCATCCGACGACTTCAAAAGGAGTAAGAAGACAGACTCATTTGGACCCTGTCCGAAGGTACAGTCTGACACACAGCTACTGCCAGTGAAGGAAGGCCAGGATTTCCAAAAGGGAAGCAAGATCCCTCCCCTAAACATCTCCCGGGGAACAGAGCCCCCACTTCATTTAGAAGCATCTTTAAAAGGGGCTTTACTAAATGCCAGGTCACTTGTGGCCCACGCGACTGAGATTGCAGACACCATTTTGTCCAACAATCTCAATTTCCTTGCAGTGACGGAAACCGGGCTGCATGATGGAGCTGGCCCGTCCATTGTCCTGGCAGTCCCCGATAACTACACTATTCTCAGAGCTGATAGACCCAACTCTAGAGGAGGAGGCACCACCATCATCTTTAGATCTACACTTGACATGAGATTAGCCACTTCATTTCCTGTCGCCTCATGCGAATGCCTATCAGTCAAATTCCAAACCTCACCCAAAAGTACCATCACCATCCAAGTCATATACAGGCCCCCCCCGTCCCTTAGGATCATTTGAAGAAGACATATCTGCTATAGCAGCGGCCAACACCAAACATACGGTGCAAAACATTATTTTAGGTGACTTCAACCTCGGCTGCAATGATCCAAATGATTTACCTGCCATAGCTGTAGCTAATGCCTTGTCAGAACATGGCTTCCTACAAAAAATCACCCAGCCTACCCATGAGAAAAGTAGGATACTTGATTGGGTAGCGGACCTCAATTGCAATATAACAATAAAGGAGTCATCACCCATATTATGGACAGACCACCACCTCCTATCCTTTGAGCTCAACATCAATAATCTAGAGATGATAAAAAGTCCAGTTGCACCACCTTGCCTCACTAGAAATAAACCTAATATCACAGCTGAAGCCATCCTACCTCTATTAATACCATCACTTAATGCTCAACCCCTTACGAAAGACCCAAACCTGATGGTAGATTTGTACAATGAAACTATGACCAGAGCCATAGACACTATTGCCCCACTAAAATTGCAGACTGGGAAACCAAAATCACATCTGAACTCTTGGTTCACCCCCAAACTTAAACTATTATGCACAGAAAAGAGGAAACTTGAAATGCTATGGAAGAATATTCCTTCCTTTGAGAATAAAACGAACCTAGCTAATATTACAGGCACATACCAAAGTGATATTATCCGTACAAAAAAAAGAAATTTTCAATGATAGGATTAACCAAGCAAGCTCCAGTTCCAAAGAACTGTTTAACATTTTAAGAGAGCTGGAAAATCCTAACGCACCAGCAGATTCGTGCCTTAAGGATAAATCCTGGTGCACTAGCATCCAAAATGCACTCACCAACACAATCTCTGGTCTCCAGACTAAAATAGCCAACAAACGGCACCAAATAACCACCAGTAATCTACTTAGTCTGACCACGCCCGCCCCCATAAACCTTAACTCAGGCTTCAAATTCACCAATGTATCAGTACCAGAGGTACAAAAAATTATGGCATCATTGAATGCCTCTAACTGCAAAGGTAACAGTTACCCAGCACAGGTCATAAAACCTTTGGCTGGAGATCTGACCCCATTTGTCACTAAATTAATTAACTCATCATTCTCTAGCAACTCTGTACCTTACAACTTAAAGGAATCATGGGTGTTCCCATTACTCAAGAAGCAAACGTTATGCCCATCAATACCAACAAACTATAGACCAATTACAACTGTCCCCTTTCTTCTAAAAATATTAGATAGGGTTTCATATTTGCAAATCCAAGACTATCTTGAGACTAACAACTACTTGGAACACAACAATCTGGCTTCAGACCACAACATGGAACAGAGAATGCCCTTGTAGACCTTACAAGCCAGATTGACGATCTAAAAGACAAAGGTAGAGTGGCCATCCTATTCCTCCTCGACTTGTCAGCGGCCTTTGACCTGATCGACCACGAGGTACTCTGTGACCACCTTGCATCGGCTGCAAATTTTTCAAGCAGGTCTTCTCACCATCGGCAGCTGCTGACCCCATTCCCATCTCCTGCGGCATGCCACAAGACTCATGTGTTTCACCTACTTTGTATAATATTTTTACAAAAGCCCTTATTTGATAAACGGAACCATCTGGGTGTCACCTACACCAACTACGCAAATGACACCCAGATACTCCTACCCCTATCAGGTACCTACGATAACAGATGTAATCCGGGTCAATGAAATCTTTTTCATCATTCAGGCATGGATGGCCCTCCACGACCTCTGCCTGAACGATGATAAGAACGAATGATACCCACAGATCAGGTGTGCTATATGAATAAAATAAACACACAAACAAACAAAGAAACAAACGAACTAGACTCAGAAGACAAGTCCAGCAGCTCCACAACCATTACCCATGCATTAACAGCGAGTCACTGAAGGACAAGGATGTTTCCTGCACTCTTCTCAACTTTGGGCCATCCGCCTTAAAGAGTGACACAAGCCCAGCGAAGGAGCTAGGAGGAGTGCCACAACAAGCATCATCCAGCATCCACCTTTTAAGGACATTTTCGAAGCAGCCAAGCCCTCAAACCGTGACCAGCTTCACCACGGACTGTTGTCTTGCCGCAGTCACTAAAGGCATCCAAGATGCCTCAACCAGCATTCCAGATCTGCCAACCAGCAGAGAGACAACGATTCTTGACCCCGAGCAGCTGTGTAGGCCAGCCTGCAGCAGTCCGTCCAGCCTCGCTTGCTGAACTGCCTGCTGCCTGATACCCGAAGCTGTCTTCCATCTTGAACTCTGTCGCAGGAACTACAAAGCCTCCTAGAACCAACTCGATACTTTCGAGCATCAAGATCATCTCAAGCACCAGGTAAATTGTGGTTCTGTCCGCCTGGTCCTTTTCTGAAGGCCCCTAGTGACATTTACAACCCCTTGCTCCCTTGGTTCTGAAACCAAATAACCTTGAACAGTTAAGACTGATTGCTTTACTGACTACCCTCCTGTCAGTATGCAGAGTGCATCCCTTTCCTTCGTGAAACTGTCCTCTGTGTTTCTTTACAGGATGGTTTGTATTTTGTAGTGTAGTGTGCTAGAACTGTCTGTTGTAGTAATAGTAATAAATTAGATATTTTGATACAACCTTGACTACACAGTCTCTTTTCATCATTGGGCATTAATTGTATTTTCTCTGTGTTGCCACTAACCAATGATCCATGACCTTGCAGAGATAAGCCTGCTATCTGTCCACGTTACCAAAATAGGATAAGGAGGTTTATAATTTACTTGTGTTTCCAATCTGTTCGGGTGTCTTTTGGTGTACTAGAGGTATGGGGCTGATTGATGGTTTAGAAACCGTTATTCATCCCTGGACCAATGGTGCCCTGGAAGTTGATTTGTCACGGCTATAGAACTCATTAGCAAATTAATTTGGAAAATCATTAGCAATGCAAGTGAAGAATATGACAAAACTGAGCAGAACACGTGAAAAAGACACCAACCCCAAAAGCAATCAAACAGGTATCTGCACAATAAATAATTACATTTGCAGAATAAACCATATTGAATTTGAAAATGCAAATATTCTAAAAAGATCATTGGTGGCGGCTGTAGGTAGATTGCATTGGGAGCATTGCATTGCACAAACAAAGAGGACATGGGCAAAGTCCATGTACTTTGGCATTTGCTCCTCCTTCACCCAAACTCACATTGGTTGCAAGTGATTTAGCCAATTTCATTATTGCTGATCGCGTGGAACCCAATCCCGTACTGAGCAACCTACAAATGGACACATCCAACAGCAGACAGCCAAAGCTCCCTTATCCGTAAGCGTCCCTCCTTTGCTTGCCTACACTTAATCCCCCACGCAGCTCTCTTCCTGTAATAGTATTACACAAAATGCAGACCCAACATTTGAAGGTCAACCTCATTTGAGATTCGCTCTTCAAATCAGTCATTTCAGTGGATTCCTCTTTCCTCCTTCATGCCCTCTAGGCACCCCAAGCAACATTTGAAAGTAGCATTCTGTTAATTTGGTTGTTAAATGCCTCCTCTCCTGCGCAACCCTGTTCTGTTTGTCTTGAAGCCTGTCATTCACACTCCAGAGAGGAGGAAGTCGGGTGCCATAAAATACACATGGCAGCTTCTGTTTGCAAATGGATTAATTCTCTTTGAAATATTCTGCATAATCTACCTTCAAAAGTTATCAGGTAATATTATCCGTACCAATAACCAATAATATCGTCATATATATGGTCGTGTGGTAAGGCCATAGGCAATATTATTAGTGGGGATAATTTATGGGGTTATTAGGAGCGGGGGCTGGAGGGGGTGTCCCCTGCAGGTTCCATGGCTTAGTATCACGGCAAAAATATGGTGACATTTTTGAATGGCGATATTTTTGAGGGGATATTAAATCATGGAACCCTTCAAATGTCTTCTCATTTGTTTGCAATACAGGTTAAACAGTACTCAGAACCTACATCCCTGCCATATTAAACTTTAATATTGTTCATGTCACTATTACACACAGGATGTTCAACTCAAATGAATATTGTACTGTTAAAATTGCATAATGATCCTTATTAGGTCTCCAGGTTCCTCGGTATGAAGAATGAGAAGTATTGGTAAAACATTAACACAGAAAAACTCTCCAGCCCTGATCCGCAAAGTAGTTTTCAGTGGGTGCATCCCATTTATAAACATGTTGTGAATCAAGCCCTCTGTGTTTTATCGCTTCTTCGATAAATATTAATTGATTTTTCAACCCATTGACCAGGGGAGTTGCTAGGTCTGGAAAAGACCCGGGGCTAAACTGATGTCGGAACTGATGGGACTGGGGGCTAGCTAGTCTTTTGGCTGTAGCTCCTGAGATTCTATCTGGGGCTACAACCAAAAGATCCGGGGCTATAGCCCCCTTAGCCCCCCCCCTAGCAACGCCCCTGCCATTGACTGTATAGCAAACTAGCAAGAGATCCGTACTCTGTTAGACGATTAAATGGCAAGAGTAGACTATTGACTTTGATGTTTCAAATGTCTATTAGAAAATCAGCTTAAATGGAGACCAGAAGGAGATTACTTAGGGCTTTCCCTCTCAACCATACAATAACACTCAAAAGCCCCAAAGTAAGAAACAACCTCACAGGTATAATTCTAATTATATAGTCTGGACTACAATCAATACCAAATATGTTATTTTATTTAACACATCTACAAAAACATATAGGTTTTCTTTTTTCTCTGTTCACATGAATAATCAAGAGACATTACAAATAAAACGCTGCTACAAAATACTCTTCACTAGGGTGTCAGACACTATTTCAAATCAAACAATCTAGTGCAGTCGCCCATTGGCCTCATAGAATCATTCACACCTCACACATTCATGCATCAGTAGCATCACTCACTCATAGCACTAATAATCCCACATGTTTCATTCCAAGACATATATCTTGCAATAGCTTGAAGCGGTGTAAATTCATGAGGGAATCGTTGTTTGACACCCTTGCACCCTTGGCTCCGTGTTGTGGTAATTCAATTGCAATTTCCTAAACTTACAATACATACATATTACTTATGAATCAGCAAACAGGAAAAGCTGAAAACACAAAACAACCTGACTGAACATCGCTGCCCATTGTCCAGCTTTCTTTCGACTATTGCACATTGAACTTGTCTCGGCATTCATTAACTATTAATTGGCTGTCTGCTTAGCAACTCAGTAGTTTCACACTGCAGACCCACACTCCAGATATTGCCGAAGAAGGCGCACCAGTGGCTCTTGTGAGGTAACAATGTTGTAATGTATGCAAACATTATCTACGATACTAAGATTTGGAAATTAGTACATGAGACCCAGTTCATAAGTTGTGTGCAAACTACTGTGCCTTGATAAAGCGCAGGTATGGGAGAAACACATGCACATGCCTCCAATTGAATAACGTTGGCACCAATGTTCATACAAATAGAAGAGGGGTAACTGTGAAAATAAACTACTAGAGCTTTGAAATTTAAAACGTTTTGCTGATTTAATTTATTTAACTAGCACTGGCACAGATCACTTACCTATCTTCCGTACAGACTGTTACTTTTTGACTGAGTAGTGAATATCAGTCTTAGTTAGATGTCTGCAGCCAGGCGTCACCTATTATTTGTCTCGGGAGGATAGCTCCGTGGCAACGTGCTCGCCTTGGAAGCAAGACGGCACCGAGCAACACAAGTTTGATCCCTGCTCTGTGCTTAGAAACCTCTGGGTATTAAGCGCGTTATAAATAACCTATCATATATCGTAACAATTGCACGTACAAGAGTGGCACATGGCGCAATATTCACTTACCTTTAATAGACTCTACTTTTGTTCTCTGATAAAATAGGGCTGGGGAAGGTTTTTATCAAGGCCCCTGCATACATTACCTGCAAATCATGATGCAAGAAAGGGTGGAGCCACACGGGCTTATTGCATTAAACAGGATGATAGCGCCACAGTCCTTACACATGTTTACTGGCTCACACTGCATGAGTGGCTGTGGTAGCTGTGTAAGGTATGCACTTGCTCGCTTCCCAACTCTAGGTGCAACCTGCAATCACAGGTCCCAATCCTGATCGGACTAATTCAGCCTTTCATCCTTCTAGGGTTGATAAATTAAACACGATTAGGTTGGGCAGGAAGGCATACTATTACAGTGTTGGGCCTCATTGATGATATAATACTTACATAACATAATATTTATTCTTCAAATTGAGAGCTTGGGGTTACAAAGAAATTGACAAGGGTTGTCATCATCGCCTCCTCCTTCTAGGTATACTACCAGAGAGTTTTATATGTTTTATATGAAATTCATTTTTTTTAATCACTTTGGGTCAGGTTACCTGTCAGCCTCATTTATTTGTCATGGTTATGTAGCATTTGATGGAATTTAACATCACATCCTAGTTATTCTTTGAACTCGTGACCCCATGTGTCCTGTTGACTGAGGAATTCTTTAATGATGATCCAGGATCCTGTGAAGTTACCAAAAGAAGCGCTTTAAGTGGAAATCCCGTCCGGACAATTGTCTGGGAAGGGAACCCTTTAGACCTCTCCTCAAGATTACCCAGCATCCCTTTTGATTCCCCAATCATTCCAACAGCACATCATAACTAGGTATGATCCACCCCCCACTGGATGCCCTCCAATATTTTGATTTCTGGCAGTTTTGGGATTTCACCCAAACTGTGGCTTTCTTGTGAAGGATCGCAATAACATAAGGAACTATGTCGTTTTTGCGATGACTTGGGAAAACATGTCCCCTTACTCACTGAACATTTGAATCAGTGCCATAACATTTGCAGTTATATTTAATATACACAACTTTCAAGAAGATCATTTGCCTATCTCAACGTTTGTGCAGTGCAGCACAGGGGAATGTGAAGCAGGACAAGCAATGCTATTCATTATGAAGATGCGGCTTGGGCTACAGGCCCATGATTGCACCAAATCCCTGACACGCAAGAACATGCACAGTTTCCGGGTCTGAGGATGTCAATCCTAGCTTTCTTGGTATGCTCATGTTTCACAGGCTACCATTTAATTGCCTGCAGTTTGGTCGACTTCTTTGGGTCGATTTGACCATAGGTATGTGTGGATATATAAGTACATGTGTGTTAAGAGATACAGTGGAAGGGTTGTGGGGGAGGAGTAGGCTAGTAAGTGGAGGCATGGGGGCATAACAAAGCATCCCCATTACAAAAATAAACAGTCGAATTTAGGTTGACCAAAAATAGTCGAGCACATTATAGACTATCAATAGTCTATGTAACAACCTGTGACCAGTTGTCTCTGTTGTTATGCTTCATTTTAGTTCACTTGATGTTTGTGAAAGCTGTTAGAAATAACATAGATATCCAGCCTTAGTTGAGTGTAGAGGTTGACATGTGCGCTCTGAGGCCTGCGGACATGTGGCGCTTTACAAAAATAAATAAATCAATCACACAGAGACGGAAGTAGAGGTCTCACGAATTATGGAAAATGTCCTCTTAAAGTCTCACCTAGGCCCCACCTAGCAAGCAGCATGGTGGCCACTGTGCCCTTCAAATCCCTTCAGTCAAGGAAGGAATCAGGGGAATATCCACCTATTAAAGTGAGGAAGTGTTTCCGTGCTGATGCGCAGTGGAGTAACTTTGCTGAAAATGTTGGGGGGGGGGGACATGACATCTGATGAAAAGGTGCCTCAGCCAAATGAAAGGGGACAAAATGGTGTGCCATGAAAGTTGGGGGTGACAAACACCCCCGTCTCCCCCTAAAATTACGCCCATGCTGCTGCGTTCATGTGCTACAGCGCAGGGCACGTGTCTGGGGCCAGCATTTCCTTTGGCGCATTCAGCAGACGCCATCCATATGCTTCTGGCTACTTTGCAGGCGTGTTTCTGTTTGGAAACACACCTTGTGCACCTCTGCTCGCTCAAAGATTGCCTGTCGTGACTGCGATAGCATGTTCTCCCTCCCTTCACTGTAGTAGGAAGATGCCAAGCACCTCGAGTGAATGGTGGAAAGTGGAAACCACGGAAACAGTCAGTGCATGCTTCAGGAAAGCTGCTGATTCAGTCATGACATGCTCAGGAGAATCAATTCCCCAGCTGTGGCTGCTTCGGGCAACAGCTTCATGCATTATCAATGCACTTTAGTAAAAGCTGCAGGGCTTTTATGTTAAAAACATTACCGGCTAACGTTCTCTCTCCTCACTCCATAAAGAGTGAGAACATTCTTTGAAGAGTGGAAGCTGTTAAGCGTCTTTCATTTTTTTGTTTTCCTTCTAAAGCTGATCTTAATATTCAGCTGCATTTTATTCATTTATTTCAGAATGTATTTTTTAATCTGACCCTGGTGATATTAGAGGATGTTGTGTCACGCATTATACAATAAGAAGTTTTGGAATCCAGGCTCAAACCAGCACCATATCCGATGCTTCTCCTTTGCCCCTATCAAAAATGTCAATTTTCTAGACAATCAGCAAGGTTGAAATGGGGGCTCCAACCACCTGCAAAGACTGCATTCCAAAAACCTTTATGTACACACTGAGCACTGGTGAAGGAGACAGAGACAAGATGTGTCACAGGAGGACCCAGGTGGGGCAGCCCTTTTTCCTCCTGCACAAGCCCTAATAGCATTAGATCCCTTTGCATCGGGCTCTATTATGGCAATAAGCCATGAGGCGGTGGGCCAATATCACCCCAGGCAATGCCCCCGGGGCCCCTAGTTACAGGCCAGAGCATAGCAAAGGCCTTAACGAGGCCCGGGGGCATTACCGTGGCCAGTATTGGCCCACCGCCGAGTGGCTTATTGCCATTAGTGCTCCGGGGGCAGCAGGTTTGGGAAAGTGCTTTTCCCTAGTTTACAGCCCCGGAACACTAAGAGTTTGCTGCGTGAAAAGGTTTCCGTTGCAGTACGCGCTGGATCTAAAAATACTAAACCGCTCATACTGCTTTCTTAACATGGAGCAGCAGGGACCTTTTTTGTTCCTGTTGCTCCGTGTTAAAATTGAAAATGAAGATTCATCCCGTTTGTATTGAGAGCGGAGAGGCGAGCCGAGAAGATTCGCAAATGGCGGCGTATGAAGGTGAGATTCACAGAGTACCCGGCATGCGAGGGACTCTCGTACGTCCACGGGAATACCGTGTGGTATGGCTAGGAAAAGAGCCAATTCATGTGTAGTGTTTCCGGTGGACAGCGCGTGCCGGGTACTAATGTGTGCTAGGTGACCCTCGCTCTTGTTAGAGGCCCTCACATTCGGCTCGAGAGCCCTAACTTGGGTGGTGGTCACCTACCACAGTAGAGGCCCCCTGGAGCAGGCTCTAATATTTCAGTGGGTCACTTCAGAGGAGTCGTGGCACAGGAACCCTGTGTGTGAAATGTTCAGAAAGTGTGCAGTGCAAGGTGGGCAGTGGGGTAAAGGGGATGAAGGCAGAAAAGTGAAACAGGTGGAGTGCAACAGCACAACGAACATTAATTTAAAAGGAGAGGCAGAGTGTGTGCTTCCTGGATGTGCATGTGCACCCCTCTGGGCGTGTTTGCTGCTAGACATCTTCCTGACATTGCGGCATAGACAGAGCGCTTCCAGACCTTCTATTGTGAAATGACTGACTGCCCGTCATCACAAAACGGAAGAACAGAAGCAAGGCTTTCTTCCACCCAAGGCCCCACTTTATTTAATTCCCTACCGACACAAATGAAATAGCAAATGATGCATTACGATTTAGAAACTCCCTTAAAACAGGCCTGCCATTAACTAGAGGCATCAAACAGGTCCACATGGTGAGATAGGTGTCCACACCAGGGATCCCTAATGACCACTGCCATAGGTTAGACTGGGCCCCTGACTCAGGAAAGCGGCCTTGACTCTGCTGTGAATACACTCTGGATTTCCCGTGATCTCCTTCCTCACTTGTGTCCCTTCTCTATGCCCTTTCTCTCCATCTTGCTATGTGCTCAGAAATGGAATACACGTTTGCCACTAGTGCACAAAAAATCACAATAAACACATGTTTTTGTGATTTTAAAAAAATGTTTTTTTAAAGAAATATATTCTACCTGGGTGCAATAATTCAGAATAAAGATATGCTGCATTGGTACTGATGGAGGTGTGCAAGAAGACCATGATAGTATGACCTGACTTTAGCTTGAGATTTTACTGGTATGCAAACCGGCATTCTGTAATCACAAGCAGTCACAAGCATAAGGTATTGAGTGTGACAGTGCAAACCGGCATTCTGTAATCACAAGCAGTCACAAGCATAAGGTATTGAGTGTGACAGTGCAAACCGGCTTTCTGTAATCACAAGCAGTCACAAGCATAAGGTATTGAGTGTGACAGTGCAAACCGGCTTTCTGTAATCACAAGCAGTCACAAGCATAAGGTATTGAGTGTGACAGTGCAAACCGGCTTTCTGTAATCACAAGCAGTCACAAGCATAAGGTATTGAGTGTGACAGTGCAAACCGGCTTTCTGTAATCACAAGCAGTCACAAGCATAAGGTATTGAGTGTGACAGTGCAACCCGGCATTCTGTAATCACAAGCAGTCACAAGCATAAGGTATTGAGTGTGACAGTGCAAACCGGCTTTCTGTAATCACAAGCGGTCACAAGCATAAGGTATTGAGTGTGACAGTGCAAACCGGCTTTCTGTAATCACAAGCAGTCACAAGCATAAGGTATTGAGTGTGACAGTGCAAACCGGCTTTCTGTAATCACAAGCAGTCACAAGCATAAGGTATTGAGTGTGACAGTGCAACCCGGCATTCTGTAATCACAAGCAGTCACAAGCATAAGGTATTGAGTGTGACAGTGCAAACCGGCTTTCTGTAATCACAAGCAGTCACAAGCATAAGGTATTGAGTGTGACAGTGCAAACCGGCTTTCTGTAATCACAAGCAGTCACAAGCATAAGGTATTGAGTGTGACAGTGCAACCCGGCATTCTGTAATCACAAGCAGTCACAAGCATAAGGTATTGAGTGTGACAGTGCAAACCGGCTTTCTGTAATCACAAGCAGTCACAAGCATAAGGTATTGAGTGTGACAGTGCAACCCGGCATTCTGTAATCACAAGCAGTCACAAGCATAAGGTATTGAGTGTGACAGTGCAAACCGGCTTTCTGTAATCACAAGCAGTCACAAGCATAAGGTATTGAGTGTGACAGTGCAACCCGGCATTCTGTAATCACAAGCAGTCACAAGCATAAGGTATTGAGTGTGACAGTGCAAACCGGCTTTCTGTAATCACAAGCAGTCACAAGCATAAGGTATTGAGTGTGACAGTGCAACCCGGCATTCTGTAATCACAAGCAGTCACAAGCATAAGGTATTGAGTGTGACAGTGCAAACCGGCTTTCTGTAATCACAAGCAGTCACAAGCATAAGGTATTGAGCATGGCAGTGCAACCCGGCATTCTGTAATCACAAGCAGTCACAAGCATAAGGTATTGAGCATGGCAGTGCAACCCGACATTCTGTAATCACAAGCAGTCACAAGCATAAGGTATTGAGCATGGCAGTGCAACCCGACATTCTGTAATCACAAGCAGTCACAAGCATAAGGTATTGAGTGTGGCAGTGTAACACGGCATTCTGTAGTCACAAGCATAAGGTATTGAGCATGGCAGTGCAACCCGGCATTCTGTAATCACAAGCAGTCACAAGCATAAGGTATTGAGCATGGCAGTGCAACCCGACATTCTGTAATCACAAGCAGTCACAAGCATAATGTATTGAGTGTGGCAGTGCAACCCGGCATTCTGTAGTCACAAGCATAAGGTATTGAGTGTGACAGTGCAAACCAGCTTTCTGTAATCACAAGCAGTCACAAGAATAAGGTATTGAGTGTGGCAGTGCAAACCGGCATTCTGTAGTCACAAGCAGTCACAATAATAAGGTATTGAATGTGGCAGTGCAAACAGGGGCGCCTCCAAGGGGTGGCCAGGGGGGGCCATGGCCACCCTTGGGCCATGGCCACCCTTATAAAAATGCTGGCCCCCCCATCGGCCACCCCATGAAAAAGCAAAAAAATAAACTTTTTTTTCTTCCCCTCTGAACTGTGCATGGACAATAATCACATGTCCAGATCAGTGTGAAAAAACTGTTTGTTTTTGTTGCAGCAGCTCACCACCCGCGATGGACTGGAGCGAGCCACGTATGATGGTGGCCCTAAGCCCCATTGATCGCACAATAAACACAGCCTGAGTGCGCGCATTTCTGTTTTGGCTTGCACTTGCAGGCTTTGTTCACTTCCAGGCACTGAAAAGGAGACCTGGGCTGCGGCGCTGAGGGATCGAGTGGTTGTCCCAAGCTTCAGAGTTGAGGTATGTGGCACGAGGGGTGGTGCCAGGCATGGGCGCGGGAGGGCTAAGCCCCCCCCCTTCCGCAGCTGCCTGCTCGCTTGACCTCAGGCCGGCGCTCTCCACACCGCTTTATTTTCTCCTCACAAAACCGATTGTGGGGGAGGGAGGAGGCGTTAAAATGTAACCAGTCCATTATTATTAAATAGAACAATTGTGGAGGTGAGACGCCCCTGGAAGAAGAGAGTACCTGCTTGCTGCGAGATGCATGCTGGCCACCTTAGCAGGATAATTGCTGTCTCTTTCCGTGAGGCCATTCTTCTTGTACCCGTCGTGAAGAGTACACCCTGTGTCAAAACGTGTTGCTGCGGTGCCTGCCAATTGAAATAGCAGCTCTTTAAATTGTATCTGGCCTACGTGGCCAGACCATGTCGTCTGCGAACCCTGTCATGTTGTCATTTGCCAATAAGCAAAGAGGAGTGCTGCCATCATTGCTGCCTATCCAAAAACAGGGCCCCTCCTGTCACAGCCGTCCTCTGGACTAGAAGCCCATGTTCGGTGAACTTTACTTTCTACCCTGAATTTCCCTAAGCAGTGAGTTGAAGTAATAGCCACTAAATAAATAGTGCCATAAATGACAAAAGCTGCAGGTGCACCTTTTGCAGAAGGGTATAGTCGGGAGACTCACACTCTAAGTGCATGGCATGTTTTGCTGCCATTTTTGGGCAATGGAAGGCCTACTTGAGTGTTTGTATGTGATGGTGGGGTTGGAGTGGGGATGGGTGGGGGAGAATACTACAGTGGGGCTGGCCTGGCAGGGTCTTACTGTGGCATGGAATGTTGTACTCGCATTAAGGTCAAAGGCAACATCAGTGTTCTTACATTGGGAGTGCATGTTTCCTTATTTTGACTTGGATCTTTATTATTTTACTGGTGTTTAAGGTCAAAGGCAACATACATATTCTTACATGGGAGAATATAACATGATTCATGCAACATAAATGTTCTTATATGGGGGGATTTGTGTGATGATATGCTATTTATATAGCGCTTTTGCCAAAGCGATTTTCAGAGAACATATTTACATCAAATGTATCACCCAGCCGAAGTTTGCACTCATTTAATGAGCTTTATTTATTTATTGCATTTATCGACAATGCCCAAACCCATACGTATCACGGCGGTGGTACAACTTGGTGAGCAGGGAAAACAGTACAGTACAGAGTAAGACAGGTAACAAGTTGCAAAAGCAACATAATAGTACGAGGTCCTCTATGGTCGACAGACAAATGGTCGACGCAATTTGGTCGAAAGACAAATGGTCGATTTTTTTTTTATTTATATATATATTTTTCAGGTTTTCGTTTTTCTTTCTGTGGCATTGCAGTTTATTACTGGTGTTAAGGCCAAAGGCAACATACGTATTCTAACATTGGGGTGGGGGCATTCGTGCTGCCTGCAAGACTAAATGTTTTTTACTGTGGCATGACATTTTCTATTGCCGTTAGGGAGCAAATACAACATGATGAGTGTTATTATATGTGGAGTGGGGGATTTTTGTAGCCAGAAATGTGGCATGGCTTTTTTTTCACTGGCATTAAGGCAAAGCCAACAGGAGTATGTTCTTACATGGGGATACTGGCATGTATTGGGAGAGCCAGCATGGACATGCTTTGTTATATTATCGTTACTGGCAGTATGGACAAAGCAAACATGTTTATTGTCATATATGGAAATATTGGCATATATAGGTGCACCAGAATGGACATGTGTGAGCACAATCAATATGCAAATGCTTTTTTACACTTGCAGAGTACTGGCATATTGCCGACAAAGGCATTATGAAAATGTGTTTGAAAATGCTCAGGTGCATTGTAGGTGGCGTGGAATCTAACACACTTTTTATGTCTTACCGTACAAAATCGATTGTAAACTGGGTGGTTTTTACCTGATTTATCACAAAGTGTACTGTAAAATGCACTATATTTTAACACATTATTAAAAACCTTTTCCCAAGGGGACAAACCCCCTTTGATTGGTCCGCCCTTCCTCACTACTCTGTCTCTCCTATGCGTTTGGCTGGGGGCAGAACAAGTGCCCTTCCTTCCGCAGGCTCTTCATAATGTGGGCCTACTACGTTAGCTCCCGGCCCCACTTGTTACAGAATAACGGCTACGCCTCTGGTGAGTTGGGGTGAAAGATGGATCTAATGGGCCAAAGGAAGGCCTGATATCTACTCAGCCTCCTGGGCTTGCGAAGGGGATGTTAGGACGAGGGGGGTTCAGTAGCCCAATAGGTTTAATGTCCTGTCTCACTAACAGTTTTCAAAACTGCCATCCAGCCCCGCCAAAATGTTGATGCTGGATCCGCCCCTGTGTGGCACCCTATATGGAAATATTGGCATATATAGATGCACCAGAATGGACATGTGTGAGCACAATCAATATGGAAATGCTTTTTTACATTTGCAGAGTACTGGCATATAGCCGACAAAGGCATTATGAAAATGTGTTTGAAAATGCTCCGGTGCATTGTTGGTGGCGTGGAATCTAACACACTTTTTATGTCTTACCGTACAAAATCGATTGTAAACTGGGTGGTTTTTACCTGATTTATCACAAAGTGTACTGTAAAATGCACTATATTTTAACACAGTATAAAAAACCTTTTCCCAAGGGGACAAACCCCCTTTGATTGGTCCGCCCATCCTCACTACTCTGTCTCTCCTATGCGTTTCGGCTGGGGCAGAACAAGTGCCCTTCCTTCCGCAGGCTCTTCATAATGTGGGCCTACTACGTTAGCTCCCGGCCCCACTTGTTACAGAATAACGGCTACGCCTCTGGTGAGTTGGGGTGAAAGATGGATCTAATGGGCCAAAGGAAGGCGTGATATCTACTCAGCCTCCTGGGCTTGCGAAGGGGATGTTAGGACGAGGGGGGTTCAGTAGCCCAATAGGTTTAATGTCCCGTCTCACTAACAGTTTTCAAAACTGCCATCCAGCCCCGCCAAAATGTTGATGCTGGATCCGCCCCTGTGTGGCACCCTGTCTGCCACCCCAAGATTTCCTGTGGCCTCATCAGGCCACCCCATGAAAAATTTCTGGGGGCGCCACTGAGTGCAAACCGGCATACTGTAGTCACAAGCATACAGTATTGAACGTGACAGTGCAAAACTGCATTCGGTAATCACAAGCATAAGGTATTGAGTGTGGCAGCGCAAACCAGCATTCTGTCGTCACAAGAATAAGGTATTAAGAGTCGCAGTGCAAACTGGCATTCTGTAGTGACAAGCATCATAAGGTATTGAGCATGGCAGTGCGAACCCGCATTCTGTAGTCACAAGCATACAGTATTGAATATGCCGATGCAAACATGCATTTCAGTGTTGGATTTGCACAACGACAATCTGAGATTCACATTGTTTGAGTTTTTAATTCAAATCAGAGGAGATTACTTGCGCAATATACACTGTTGTAGCGTTAAGAAATGTGAGTAAATTGCACTGTCGTTTTACCCACTTCTAGGCCTGCTGTTTTGTTGTTGTGTGCCTTGTCGTGGTGTGGACAACAAATACCTAAGGGCGCTAGGCGTTTCAGGCACTTTGGGGTTCATTCACACATGTGGCCATGCGTTAACCTATGAGTATTATTACTGTGTGCTGGGCCTTTGCATTTGGCAAATGTGCTGTAGCCCCAAAGCAGCCGCTGAGATAGAGTTTGGGGGCATGTAGGCAGAGAAGCTCCCTGGCATGTCCCATTCTGCCAAGGCATTCAGAAGGCTCTCCCAACCCACGACGACAGCTCTGCACCTGTGTGGGGAAACATGCGGCTCGCATCATGAGTTGCAATATACATGTGGCATACACACTTCTCTCAGTGTTCTGTATGTTGCACATTGCCGGTTGCTTTTGTAGTTTGCCTTTCTCTTCCATCTTGAATTTTTTTGCTTCAGAGACAGTTTTCTCGTTGTTCCTCTGGATCCAAAACTATTTTTTCTTGCCTTAACTCATTAGTTCATTTTCTGAACTACCAGCAGCTGATTTGGGCGAGCATTTAGAGAGGACCTATTGACAATGGGCCTCATTATGAGGTTGGAGGTAGCCTTGCCGGTGTAACCGGCAAGGCTACCCCCAAACTCGCATCCAGCTCCGGCACCCGCGAAAGGGGAATTACTGGGTTATGCCAACCTTGCGCGGGTACCGCAGCCGGTACATCCGCATTCCAATTTTCGCCCCCATAGGGCTCAATGGGAATGGGGAGGATGTTAGCACCAGTACTGTTGCTACTATAAAGTTCTGCTAGCGGGTGCCAGAATGGCCACCAGGTCAGACCTGGTGGCTGCAAGGGCACCCGCAAGCAGAACCACTAGTATGGCAGTACTGTAGCAACGATGTTGGTAGCGATACCGGCGCCGTTGTTGCCTTACCGCCATACTCGTAATGAGGCCCAATGTCAAAAGGGGGGACTGTGATGGCAACTTTCATGCTCCCTCTGGTCCTTGTGCTGCAATTTCCATTAAAGTTAAGACCGGGCAACTCGTGCACATCCATACAGCGACCTTAACTACAGCATAAATGCTGCATGGTATGTTCTTCACACTCGACATGGGTTAGAGTTATGGGACGAGGGGAAGATGGCATGGGGCAGCTGTACACATTTGGGTAGTGAGTGAGAGTTTTAGGGGGCTGCGGAAAGGGATTATATGCATGCCACCCTCACACATGTTTACCTTTGACCATCTCAACGTTAGCATGCAAACATATATCCTCTTGGATCCTATATATTTTAATTTAGGTGAGTGCCTGATTTCTTAAAATATTATGCTGTGCATGCAATTACAATAACTGATACTTTCTGAATACCTGAACGCTAATTACACATCTCTACAGGTAATAATTTGCATATTGAAGCTCAACGAGAAACACCCAGAGGGAAAACGCAAGCGATAGAAGACAAATCACTGCTGATGTTTAATTGGGGAGGTCGTGAGCGCTTAATTTTCTTTCGGGTTGCATATGCTACTGATTGTAAGTCACTGCTGGGTGGGCATTTTTTTTGTGGCAGGACCATGTGTCTCCCTGTGTTGTACAGTCGCTGTTTCCCACAGAGGCGTTGTGTCAGAAGGGACTATACCCAGAGTCTTTTGGTTGTAGCCCCGGATAGAAGCTTGGGAGCTCCAAAAAAAAAAGACTTGCTAGCCCCGAGTCTCGACAGTCCCAAAATTAGTGTAGCCCTGGATCTTTTCCAGACAGGTGTGGACTGGGAACCAAAAGAGGCCCTTGAAATAATTTTAAAGTGGCCCCAGATTACATATTTTCAGCAAGCCCAGCCCTTTTCCTGTGGGAACATTTGGAAATACTACACAAAAGAGGCCCAGGATGCAGAGGCCTACCGGGAAATCTCCCGGGTTTCCAATAGGCCAGACCAGCCTCGTTTCCAGACCTAGCAACGCCCCTGGTCCCAGATACTGCGCTTTGAATCTTCATGCAGGCTCGTTGTAGCCAATGTTGGCTATTTGTGAATGCAGTGGTGAGTTACTCTGCGCTTATTGCTTTGGTATTCTAGATCATGGTGGTTTGTAAAACAAGCCTCGTTTGTTTCAATGCCTAAATAATCAGGACAGTAAACAAGCCATGTGTTAAAAATTGACTGGAAACATTTGACTAAGACTCTGGAACCTTATAGGTTAAGTTGGAAAATGCAGTTTAGTGTTGGGATGTAATCGAATCAGCACTCCTCATTGGCTTTGGCATTGTAGAGTAATCTGGTGTTATCTAAAATGTTGAGAAAAGCTTTATGAAAATATAATATCTAATGATGCGTTTCATAACCATAGAGGTGTTATTTTACAGCTGCTGAAAAATATGTGTAGGCACAATGTCTTTAAATATATCTGGTGTTGGTTTCATTCTTAAGACTGAGTAGCACAACTTCATCATGTCATTTATGTTTGCAAGTGGTTGTCCACATACTCGATGAATTACATGTTCAATGCATTTGTCACTTATCTGTTTTCCTGCGGGTCCCTTTTGAGCCTGTACCCCCAAGCTTCTGCTTTGACACCAGCTATGCCCTAATCTATCTGTTTCAGGAGCAATGTGTACCTTTAGCACATTCTCTCTGTAATGTTCCAGCTTGTGCGAAAAAGGTTTTTATGTCCCCTGGCACATTGTATGCCAAGTGTTCGAGTACCTGCCATAGGCACGACATACAGGCTTTTTAGCTTTGACCTTCAATATTCAAATTAATACTTTAACTGTAATTGTGTACTTGTGTTAATCTAATTAAAATTCCAAATAAGAAATGTGAAGAATGTAAGCTGACTTCCAAGCTAGGTATACAATGAGTAGCTCTCTTTCTGGGTCCAAGGTCAGCATAGGGCAGACAAATACCTCCCCACTTTGAAGACACAATGATAATATGTGTTTTAATGAAAGAGTGGGGAAGGCCGTCTCACACAGTATACTCAGTAGGGCTGATCCTGAAAATAACTATGTGCGCACTACATAAGAACCAAATTGTGCATGTTTGGGACATGCCAGATGAGTACAGACACATTCTGGAGTGCCTTCCTTATTCTGTGGCTGTTTCCCTGAACTGCCTCGGCAATGGTTTTCTCAGAATCCTCCTCGGATTGTAATGGCTATGATGGAAGTGCTCATCCAGGGCACACACATTTCCATTAATATGTTCACATTTACACGTCTGAAAAGAGTGGACATAACACATGCACTGCAAGTAATACGCCCATTCAGGCCTCTTTGTTTGTTTGTTTGTTTATTTGGTAATGCACACCGAACCCTTAGGTAGCTGGGCGCAGCAGGAGAAGTAAACTTAAAGCTTAGTTACAGAGCATGTCAGGTACAAACACATACAAACAAGAAATATAAAATGACTGCCACTTCCAGGTTACAGTAGAGTGGTGGAAGCTAGGGGTCACACATATTATATAATACATGTTGGAGTCGACTAGTGCAGTAAGTAGCAAATACAGTGAATGTGGTGGAGCGTAACAGGTATCAGGTAGGGGGTGCGGTCTTGGTACGTGGCAGAGCAGGTTAGGAGTCATGTGTTTGATGTGCGGAGTGCACCAGTCCCCTCAGGGATTAAAGGGGTGACCCTAGCTCTGCGTTCATGTGCGTAAAGCCTTATCGGATTCTTTTTACACCAATATTGCAACACCCTACTCAAATCCCACCAGCGAATAAGACCAGCACAATCAACATATATCTTTTTCATTTCTACTTCTCGTCTCAGACAACTCTCAGTTTAATAATTTAGCATGTACCGATCCCACTCTCATACTCTGAGACAACATACAAGCTGGTTTGCTATAACAGTTTCTTTTAATATATTATACACATAGCTAAATCATGTGACAGTTGATTCCCCACTTGAACTACAATTGGGACTGAACCTTCACCTCAACCTAAGTCAGTTAAACTATTCAATGTTTTCTGCATGTACCCAGACAACTTGACATTGATGGTTTCAAACCTTAAATAAAACAATCTACAGCAAAGAATTATGATTAATTTAAACCCATGTCCACCCTGAAATCAAAAGGTGAAGCGGATCCCAGGATAAAGATGAAAACAAATAGCTCACAGAAAGCATGATTTGCTAATTTGTGGAACGATTTATATCTAAAAGGTTGGACATTATTTATGACAAATGACTGGCTTCTAGCTTGGGCACCGACACTACTTGACTGCATCTTCTATGATGTCTGATTTGTTGCAAACAATTGTAAAGACTTGGGTTCCTCCAAATGTCCAAATGCCTGTTGCCCTTGGAATACTGGGACATTGGGGCCTAACATATTCACTATTTTCAAGGACTAAGGTTCACTGTCACCAATGTGACATTAAGGAGTACATTTAAATGGTTTTATCGACTACAGCAAACACCAATGAGGACGTCCTGTTTTCTGTTTAATATGAGATATCTAAATCTTCAGGGATCCCAAATTGCAGGAGAAAGTCCTAATTTGATAGTCCTACCTATGGTTTCAATTCAATAATTTAAACAATGATATAAATAATAAAACACAAAACACATACACCTGTAACTATCTTTCCATTTTTCATTAGAATAGCTTTTAAACAGGAACCCCAAAGTACATTTAAAATGCCAACTAAGATTTAATTAATTATTTGGGGAAATGTCTAAATAATCCTGGGGCATAGTTTCTCACATGTGTCTGTCTTTCAAAGGCTTCAGACAGGTAAGGATACTGACTGGCCTCCGCCAGTTCCATCATGTAACCTCTCCATTCAGTCTGTGCAACTGCTCCAAGTTCCCTCTGAGGGTATCTGGGCCTGCTTTGGGAAATGCTTCTGAATTCAGATATTTCCCCATCTTCTACATCCCAATAGGATCCAATCTGCTTCTCGCTTCTCAGTCGAGGATCTTACACTTCTCGGTTTCCCCCAAAATGCCCCTTGATCTTATTTGTTGAGCATGAATACCCTCAAAGTGCAGCTGTGAGGGGGAGGTGAGTACAGCTGATTCATATCCGTCAGTGTATTGGATTGGTCTCTATACCCAAGGGATAATGTCACACATCACACCCCACATGTTTTCTGTTGACTCTTTCGCATATGAATGCTGCCTACATGTATGGTTGTATTTCCTCATAAGCCCTCCATCTGACAACACTGAATCCCAAAATGTAAGCATAGTAATTCCGCAATTTTAAAAATAAAGGTTTTGTATGTCTTCCAGTTTATAAAATCACATATTCATGGGTCCTGCACTTGGTAAAGTGTCCCCCCCATGTCTCTCGATTGCACCATTGCAAAGTTATGATTTTAATATTTTAGTTCCAAAACTACCCTTAATGCCCGTAATCTTGATACATATGGATGCAGCATATGTTTGCAATAAGGCATGCATGTGTATCTTTGTAGCAGGACAATGGGAGCTGAGATATGAAATTTTGGGTGTTTCTAGATTCCAGGCAGTTTTACATTCACTTTACACCTTATTCACAATACAATAAGCTAAAATTCAATTTCATTTTGCCAACCCGATTCCTGGTTTGCTTCCTCCCATGTGGCTTGAATATACAAAGAGATATCTGTTCCATTAAAACTTACTTTGAATATACATTTGAACTATGAAATGCCATTCGTTTTTAGGACTTACTAGGTTTAGTGACGTGGGATTAACAGAAGGTAACATGGTCTGTTTGGTCAGCTTTGTCAAAAATGGTCAGTCATTAATTTACATTTCATCTGTCAAGCAAACAGACAAGAAGCCACCAGGGTTTCAAGTCAATCTTTGGGAACTTGTTTTAGATTGTTTGAGGGCATCTGTTTTTGCTTAGGCAACGGGCTCTCCAACTTCATGTTGGCCTATTTCTAATGCAGATCTCTATAGAAAAAGTGATTTAACATATCTTTTTGCTTTGAACATATACATTCTTTCTCATGATTCTCTGAACTCATGGGATCTTTCTTTGAGAAAAAGGGTAATTTCCAGGACAATGCTTTTCCCATCAAATTCATGTTTTGATTTTGCTGTCTTTATTATATAACCTGTACTTGATGTTATATTGTATCAATATTCAGGATGTATAAACCTATATACACTTAACCTTCGGAAGAAATGACTCTCAATTTTGATTCCCCTTTACATTTTTCTTTTATTTCACAACGTTTAATGCAATTTATATTGTGTCAAGAAAACAATATAAAACCTGACAATCAATAAGTAAGTATCGGGCATGCAGCCGCCACTTAGATATTTAAATAGGACCAGGCAGCGAGACAGCTGAACTCCCAGCCTTTTGCTTTCAGGTCCCTTTCTGCATAAGAAGGCCTTCAAGCAAAGACAGGTGGCTGTCTTGTTTTGTAGTTTGGTGCCATATGTGCTTATATTGAATGGCTGCATTAAATGGTTGCAGGTTATCCTGGGTATGAATTGAATTGATATTTTATTTATAGCGCGCTCTTACACAAGTGTTTCACAGCGGGTATGGTTGATTGAATAGTGATTGAATCACACCAAATGGAATTCTGATCTACACGCACATCTTCCTGAGACCAATGTTAAATCTGTGTGTGGTGCTAACGTTTTTTGTTACTTTGGGATCTCCATATAGAAAGGGGTGTGGCTATATATTTGATCTCCACTTAGGTGCCATTAGGAAAATAATTAACTTATCCTGCAGGTAAAGTGGGTTCAATTCGATTGACAGTTTCTCTACTTGAAGAGATTGTTTTAAAATGTTTTCTTTTCATGAACTCTAGTGCCGCTACTCCATATTCCTTTTAATAGCTTTTTTGGGGCTTGGGCAAATAAATAATATTGGATATGACCAGGTACGTTTGATTGCCAGATGGATTGTTAAATACAACATGGGACAGGTATCAGTTAATATCAGTCAGCTCACAAATTAGATTACTCTAAACCGTGATGCTGAAAAGTGTTCTGCCCTTATGACGGGTAACTATGCATTTTATATATTTAACAGATTTAATTAAGTGTGGATGGTGTAAGGATGTTTGGGATATTCTTTAGAAATTAGATAGCTGGTTTGTGCATGAACTAGCTAACATCAGACTCGATAATTTAGCATAGAAGTGTATTTGCTACTTCAGAATGGAATTCTAATCATGAGTGTTCAGAGGAGGACAGAATGATGTAAACATACTATGATGTCCAAATTACTATAGGCGCATCATTTTCCTACTGACATTTTTTTTTTCAATCAGACTCAGACTCATTCATACTGGGCTCGCTACAGAGCATTATTTCATTATCTGTGACTTCCAGGAATAGGGTAAGTAATTTGTTAATTTGTTGTTCTAGAAGTGCAATTAAGTCTATGTTCTGAATGACGAACTAAACACACAAAGGAAAAAGCTTGCAATGCCTAATAATATGGACTGAACTCAATTTCAACTATGTAACCAAAAGGATTGTGAGTGTGACAGAACTTTCTATGTGCTGCATGGGATTGCAAATTCTAGAACATTTAGAAGAGCGTTGGACCATACATCTTCTAGAGGGCCCCCAGGCTAATGTTATAGTGTAGGTGTCATGACATAGCAAACATTACTTCTGGGTATTTATACCAAATATTGGGCAGTACACAGGCGGTCCTGGAGTGATAGCAAGCCTTTCTCTCTAGCGATCAGAGCAGTAGAAAGCGGTCAGTGCAAACACTTCATAGTAAAGAGAACAGATAGCACCATGGTAGACCAGGACAGCTGATCTGATTACAATATATGGCCACACCCCTTTCTATATGGAAGTGGTCCAGTAGAGCCTGCTTCTATATTCTTGCTGCCTTTCTCTTGCACACAGTGGTTGCAAATATTTGATAAATGGATTACTTCACATTAACATGAGACCTGTCCCTATCTTTCAAACAGCCATGATGCCATTTTCCACGTGATATGGCACAATACAAACTCCCTTGGCTAATATGTTCATGCCAGCAAGTTGGCGCTCACCCAGAAGACAACTATCCTATGGACAATCATAGATCCACCATCAAGTGGAAACATAGGACGGACAATCACACCAGGTGGATTTCATGTAGGAGAGCATGAGACACTGATACTGTGAAGAAACTATGGCAAGAAAGCCAGTCGCCATTTGACTTCACGTGTGGCTCAGTTAGGCAGATGTGTACCTGACAGTATTCACCTTTGCATGAAACTACTCTGTTTGATTATGTCAACCATGTCCACCTCCCGTTGCATTAAACGTTATACATACAGAAAAAATTAATACAGAAAGCGCAGGTACCGGCATGGCTGCCATTTTATTGTTTTCTAACTACTTATTGTCTATCGAAGACATTGGGTGCCCAGTTTACCTGAAGCAAGTCTAAAAAATAGGCACCTGGCCTTGCCTACATTAGAGTGAACCCCACTGCATGAGGACTCCAAGGCCGGCCCCATGACTAGCCTTGTCAGCTACACATTGATGTGTTTGATCCACTGCCTCTGAGGTTTCATTGAACTTCATTATTTCCAGAAAATTGGATGTTTGCACACTGGATGCGACTGAGGACTAACTGAACTACCAAGTTAGCTACACACCTAAACTAAAGTAGTTCCTTATGAATAAAAACAACAGATGTTCATAGAAGTAGGCCTAAAAAGACGTTGAAGTGACCACTTATAGCAGACGATAGGGAGTAATGCTTAAAATGGCTCCAAAGCTCACTGCCATGTCATGAAGCTCTCACCATGTCCCCATCATATCAGTCTAACAATGGCAACATCAAATGTAATGTGGAGACCCCTAATCCACCCTAGAGCTTTTTTCAAGAGTGGGTCCCTATTGCCCGTCTGAGGCTCCCATGGTGAAACGAACTCTGGATAACTGAACTGGGGGACATATACTAAGGGACATCCTTGTGAGTGACCTAATGCATAAAAGACTACACAGTCACAAGAGCCATCATGTTGGCTTCTAAACTAATTATTTCCAGGTTATTGTCCACACAGTATCTCTCAAAAACCTTTAACAATACTATCAGCTCATTTTGGGATAGCTCACAACATCCACGTCATTTACAAAAATTGAACAGTTGGACATTAGTAATGAGCATCATTTGGGCATTATCCCCCAAGCTTAGCAGGCAGTCATTTGTGCACATGCTCATGGCCACGAAAGGCTCTGATCTGTGTTGCTACTGGTAATAACCAGAACATGATTTGATTGTGTCACACACTGTTGCTATGTATTTCTTTATGCCACGTATCTGTCAATCACACTCCACCCATCCCTAAATTAACTGTAAAACAGAGGATCTCCCATAAAAAAAAAAACATATAGGGCTTCGCCTTCCCAATAAAATCTTTAGATCTCCAGTGATTCCTGATCTAGCCATCAGAGTTCAGGAGTCATTGGGCCTCATTATAACCCATGCGGGATGGGGTTAATGGCGCCGGTAAAGGTGCCGGCGCCGTCAACCCCGTCCCGCCTGATTACGAGACGTGCAGAGCGGGTCCCGCGAGGGGAGGAGGGAGCAAACAACGGGCTGCTCGTAATCAACTCGTTGTTTGCTCCCTCGCCCATTCCCATTCAGCCCTATGGGGGCTGAAATGGGAATGGGGAAAGTCCGGGTCCGGGTTCCTAGAAGGAGGAATTACCGGGCCCTCCGAACTCGGAATGGCCCGGTAATTCCTCATTCTGGTAACCCAGACGCGACTTCGGCGGCAGCCATGCCACCAATAGCGGCATGGCTACCGCCGAGGTCGTAATGAGGCCCATTGTATTTAACAATCAGAATGAATGTCTATGATCATAATGTGCGTCATCAAATAGTTTTTAGATAGTTTCGAGTTTACCTTGCGTGACCTTAAAATCTGGCCACTATCCATACACAGGTTCTGAGATACAGTGACAGTGTATGTTTCCAAAGGCAGCAAAGCATCATTGTCTATTTCCATCAAAGTTCCTGTATCTAAACAGCCCATCAATATTCCCCCATAAATGAGCATACTCATATTAATTATTGTTTCAAACAATCTGGTGACCATATGAACTGATTGATGTCATTTGCTCAGCGGAACAACTGTGCCAAACAACATTTGCATGAAAAAGACCATGCTGATCACACAATTCATGTCTCCCAGGATGACTGTGACTCATAAAATGGCACCTGAACATTCAGAGGGTGCCTGAAGGATTTCATTTTACTTTAGGAACATTTTGATTTGTTGCTACTAAAAGATGTAGCAGAGGCCCAGTGAGTAAGTCACTGGCCAGACAGAAGTGAAATAACATAAAAGGCCTAATGTTTTTAGAATGATGCTTTATTAGCACCACATTTCTGCTATCCACCAAGGTGTCCTAAAATGACCTTAGCTCTACAGTGTGTGGTTAAGCCAAGATCAAGGTTTCACCCCAACCAGAGTTACCGGGGAGTCTGGATAATACCAGCACAATGCTAACACAGTTGAGAGATAAATAATGTAAGCCAGACTGAGGATACTTTAGGAATAGTAAGACATAGTTATCAATAAACTAATGTAGTATCATGTGGATAAACAGTCACAAGCTAGAACAAAATAGGTTTAACAATATAATAGAAATTAACTAAACTAATCAAGGAAACACTAGTTAATTTGTAGGGGTCCATTACAGCCTATGGTGGTATAGTAATATACACTTAACATTCTAAGGCCCATATCGTACAAAGATGCTATCCATCACAGTCAATGGTATTTGTCTCCAACTTGGAGGACATTCTTTCCATCGGATAGTGAAATAGGAGGAGACTAATTGGAATGACTTTTTTTCAGCTCTGCCTAACTGGGGAGATAAAATGTGCATAGCATGCCTTGGTACATTCAGTTATGCACTTTCGAAAGCGTGGCAGTAAAATGCATGCAGAAATGAGGCCAGTGGGCAGAAAGCGACTGTATACATCTCATCCCCACAGCAGTGCTCCTTGAAATCCTCAGCTGACAGTTGGGGGTTGGGGGAGGGGTGAGGGGGAGTAGGAGAGCTGCGATCGCACACCCAACCACTTGGTTGTCCGGGACTCCAAGGGGCTACCTGAAAAAACCACACTGACCTGCAGGAGGCAGGCTTTAATGTCAGAAGTGTATTACCTTCCGAAATGAGCATAGTACGTTGATATGGAATGGCAATAACGGTGGTGTGAAGGGTTTGGCTGCAATTCCACAGTGTATGGCTGCATGGAAATGCGGCTTACTTCAGTTTTCCATCCGGTCAGGAGAATCCTTTTGGATTGGCCTCATGGTTGGGAATGGGGGAGGGGAGGCTAATACTAAGTAGTAGCTCATAGTGGCACAGTAACAGTGTACCAAAGAATGTTAATTAAGCATTAAGCCCCGACGGAACAGAGAGGGAATTACCACGTCAGGTAATGCCCCGGAGGCCATAGTTACAGGTCAGAGAAAAGTGAGGCCTTTAGCGAAGGCCCTGTGGCATTACCTGAAATGGTAATGCCCCCCTGGCCATGCTCGGGGCTTATTGCTATTACTACCCCGGCCCGTATGACCAGGTACTAAAAGCTTGTTTCTTCTGTTACAAAATGCTCTGGCATTTCGGAACAGAAGAAAAAGAAATTAAAAAAATTGACCACTGGGGAAGGGAAAACAAAGTCAATTTTCCCTTTCCATGGCGGCCATTGAAAATATTTGAAAAAAGTAAAAAAACAAAATGGCCACCATGGAAAGGGAGAAGGGACTACACCCGCATTTTGAGACTCCCCATTAGCTGGGAGCCCGCCCGCCAACCACCCCCCCCTCACCAGGTATAATAATACTTACCTATGGTGGTAAAAACTATGGTTTTTAATGTGTTCCTAATTGTCTTTCTGGGCCTTTTTAGCAGCTCCATTGCCAGTGACAGGGTTAGGTCAAGAGGAAACCTGACTGATGTGTGTGCAGTATTTATCCACTGGAGAAAGCTACCTACACAACTTCTTTTACTCAATTCACACAAGTTGGATTAGGTCGCTGGTGAGGTCTTGGCATTAGGATAGTTTAGCTTAAAAATATTTGTGCATCTAAATATCACTCTAATGCCTGGATATCTACATTGCTCATTTACCTTTTGCACTTGCTGGGCATTCAAATGCATTGATGTGGCTTTAAGAAGGTTAAGCTTATAACCCACATGACTCCCTCAAGAACGGCAGTTTGATAAAGTAAATATGTGTATAATATATATATAAATATATATATAATATAATCTGTATCTAATACAATTATAAATCATAGGTCAAGCTGACCTCCTTTGTTAAACTAGATTCCGTAAAGCAGCAGGTAAGAGGTAATACAACAGGGAGCAGGTACCACAACGTGTAATTGAAAATAATATTATGTTATCTACTCACTGTGTACATTAGTACAAACCACCTACTATACTTGACAGAGACATTATGACTTATTGCACTTTTTTCTCTGTGGGAATGTTCATCTCAGGGAGCAAAATCCCTTTGAGGTATGGCAGCCTTGACAGGACTTAGAATTGCAGATATTGAATGCTCTTTACCAAGATGGCTGCCATCCAAATCCCAAGCGCAGAACAATCAGTAATGAAACAAAGATGCTCACCATTTCTGAGTCAAGAACCTGCGTTCCTGTAGTCATCCACAAATGAAAAGAAGCAGTTGATGAATGAGAACAGTTTGCAGTTATATATAAAAGAATAGCTCTGGGGCAAAGCACATGTCTTGGGAACAGGACGATGCTTTGGAACATGGGTTTATTCCCCAGTACAGCCCTTATAAGCTGGTGAGTCCACCATGAAGCACAAATAAATCACCAATAATAATAATGAGCTCACCTGTTATATACACTAGTGCTTGAAAAGATTGTTTACACTATGCAAATACTTTACGAACAATCACCAGCTGACGTTTACTGAAATAAATATATGAATCCAGCCCGACTTTACACAACATAAAAATAGTTGCAAATGCACAGTGAGTCGTGGGATCAATGCATGGACATAGTAAACACTTGGGCAGACATTGTACCAAAGAGTCGCTGCAGTCGCCATTACACAATGGTGAACACCTTTTTGTCAAGTTGTTTTCCCATCTGTGTTTGGCAAAGCATAATTGGATGCAATAACAAAAGTGAGCATGCGGTGAGCAATACGTGGCCAGTTGTATCAGAGAAAAGGGTGCCTCCTGTCTCGGCCAAGATTACAAAGGTCGATGACAAGCACTTTCTTTTATAGAATATGCAACTAGAAAACTGTCCTGAGGGATGGACTCACCTGAATTGAACTACCATTTTATCCATGAGGACTACTGTGCCTGTCAACATGTTGATCAAGATTCCTACACCAGAGAATGTGCTGAGCAGAATTACTGAGACACAGAGTATGTCCAAAAGGACTCTTGTTCCAGAGAGGAGTCCCCAGAGAATGACTGCTCCAATGAATGGAACGATTGGAGTAGGCATAGTAGAGTTACTGTGCCGGTGAATGGAACGGTAGGAATGTTACATTAGTGAACATGGCCGTCAGAATTCGCATGACTCAGAAATCATCGAGCGTAATCACTGCAAACAGATATAAGAATTATACTGATACGCACATGATATACAATGTGACAACAGAGTACATGTATGAGAATCAATGCGCTTGAAATATAGAATCCCTACGTCGCGCTGCCCATCAGAATCACAGTTCCATGGATTATGGCCATTAAACCTACGGTAAGTATAATAAAGGATATAGAAGCGTCATCAGTGTAGCCCAAGAAGAGCGTAGCGAGAATTACCCAAAACGCGTCCGCGACAACAACAAAAAGGAAAGAAAAGGCCATATGCTGATTTAGATTTTCTGTTTTGCATAAAAACGCTTGATGTAGATATAGTGGAATTAGAGTGGAACAGGATATTCGAAGAATGTGGCGGATGTCAAAAAGTTTAAGTTAAAGAAACGTTTTGCATTATTATGATTTCATTAATTTAATATGGTTATAAAATAACTTGATCAATGAAATCAAGAGCCTTTGATGTGAAAATAAATATGTTTGTTGAGAGTTGAAGTCAAAGAATATATATTTTGAGTACAGCAATTACAGCTATTGGAAATAAATTAATTGAAAGTTGATGTCAAAGAATATATATTTTGAGTACAGCAATTACAGCTATTGGAAATAAATAAATTGAGAGTTGATGTCAAAGAATATATATTTTGAGTACAGCAAATACAGCTATTGGAAATAAATAAATACATTGAGAGTTGATGTCAAAGAATATATATTTTGAGTACAGCAAATACAGCTATTGGAAATAAATAAATACATTGAGAGTTCATGTCAAAGAATATATATTTTGAGTACAGGAATTACAGCTATTGGAAATAAATAAATTGAGAGTTGATGTCAAAGAATATATATTTTGAGTACAGCAATTACAGCTATTGGAAATAAATAAATTGAGAGTTGATGTCAAAGAATATATATTTTGAGTACAGCAATTACAGCTATTGGAAATAAATAAATTGAGAGTTGATGTCAAAGAATGTATATTTTGAGTACAGCAATTGCAGCTATTGGAACACCAGAAATGAGATTGATGGGGCACATTCCCAACTAAGAGTGCACCCGAGATTAGCTGTTGGCAACAGCGTGTTTTGGTGGATCATTAAAGCTACGGTGCTGGTGCACATGTACAGCCAAGTTACTGTACCAGTAGGCTATAAACAATGGAATTATTGTCCCAATCTATGATCCCCATAAATCATCCTGCAGAGTAACATTTTTCCACCACAACAACAGTGCCAATGAAGATGCTCAGCATAGATTATTCTCAGGTAGCATTATATGCCAGGGAGAATGTTCACATGAGTACACACCTCTCTCACATTTCTTGTGCCAGTATATATCCACACATCAGAAGACTATGGCAGTACATATTGTCGCTTCAGTGGATACACACACCAAAAGAATGAACATGCTGTAAGCAAGTCTTCACCCCCTGCCTGAATGTCCCAACCCCCACGTCGACTGTGGATCATGTGGCTATTCGGGGAGAGGGCCAGTGGCACGCATTGCGTGGGGGAGGTGGAAATCTAATGAGCCGCTTCCGGATGACGAGGACAGTGAAAGTAACACCTTGGCAGCTGCTTTACATGCAGTGTGGAGAGAGAAGCAGAAGTGTGGTATGCATCCATAATCACACAGAACCCTCCCCTTGCTTCACCATTTAGCCTGTCTAGGTGTAATTGTGCCAGCACTCGAAACTTCCCCTTTAAGGATGTATCCACCTGCACAGCGCATTGACCCATACTTCTAGATCTGGCTCCCTAGACGCAGCGAGCTCTTTAGTTCTCAGAAAATGTATCACCTAAGAATTATAACATGAAAGGCATGTCCTGGTCTCGGGAGGATAGCTCAGAGGCAATGTGCTCGCCTTGGAAACAAGACGACACGGAGCAACACAAGTTTGAACCCCGGGTCCGTGGTTAGAAACCTCTGGGTATTAAGCTTGTTGTAAATAACCTATCATATCATAAGGTGCAAAGTAGCTTTTTGCTGTATTACAGTGCCTGAAATGGAAAATCTTACCTGTGAGATCCCACGAGCGAGTGGAGGGGAGGGATTGCTGAAAGACCCCCCATGCATAAGCATTTACATTTCAGGAGAATAATTATTAACACCTGAAAAATAACCCAGGAGGGGAGTATGTACTAAATTGCAAGCAAAGCAGAAAATGTGCACACCTTTTAAACAAACAATACATGCTTGGATATTTTCTGCAGAATGCAACCCTAACAAGCATTTCACTTGTTTCCTAACCAGATGCTCAAGTGTTTTAATGGGTAAGTCTCGCGACCTTCGTCCTGAAGGCCTTTGTTTGAGTCCCTGCATCGGCAATACAAACAAATGAAAACCCTTGAAGGGAAGTTCATTGCTTTTACAGATCCGGGGAGACACATTTTGCAGGATCTTGGATCCCAGAAAATCTGTCCCACTCACCAGGGCTGCTGTATTAACGACTGAAAGCATGTATGCCGCGTAGGGATTGGGCCAGAACAAGGCTGACAGAGCTTTGACAAAGTTTCTCTTGCCTGAGCTCTGAGGCCCAGGGGCTAGCCCGAAAAGCATCAAAATCCGATGCTTCCTAAGTGGAGTCTCACACATAAGCCATGTTGAGAATTTGGCACGTGACATGAATGCAGAGACAGACCAAGCCTCGCAACCTGTTCCAAGGCTGTCCAGATTGTTATATATGTCCTGCAATTTACAGGCCTTTTTCTGTTAAGGTGACCAATAAAAAGAGCATTGTCCCACTTCACTACTCGCTCAAAAGAGTTTCATTCCATTTCCATTTCTTTATTTGTAAAGCGTGCCTGGCCCTCGGGCATCTGGGCGCCTATCTTAGGTTAGGTTACAGAGACATATAGTACCGCATATAGTACAGCACACGAACATGAAATAGTGAGGGTTTCACTATTGCATACATGTTTGAAATGTAAGATTCTTATGTTCCCACAATGCTCTTTGCGTTTATGGAAATCGCCAGGCTGGGGCTCCATGATGAGATACTGTGTTGCATGACCTGGCCTGGGGCCACGCCCCTCAGTCCCGACCCCCCCCCAGCTCCACCCTCAGAAGGAGGAGCGTGTTCCCAGAGTAATGTTTTTCCATTTCCAGCACTGAACGTGTGCAACCGAAAAGAGACATTATCGAACACGTGATTATGTCAGAACATTTCAAAGAACATCAAGCAGTACTTTCTATGTTCATTGTGTCAAAAGCCTACCACTGCTTAACAGCAGAATAACATGAACTTTTGCAGCCACTGCACCGTAAGGCACCTGCTGCGGGAACGAAACAAATGTTTCCCATGATGCCAAGTACTGACGGTTAAGCAAACAAGGGCGCATGTCCATTTCGACGTATGTGTTTTATTTTGCACAACAACGAGTATTGCTTACAGGGGTGTTGCTCGCCCTGAAAACGATCTGGAGCTGCCGTAATGTCAGGACTGTCGGGACTGGGGGCTAGCTGGCCTTTCGGTTGTAGCCTCTGAGCTTGCATCCAGGGCTACAACCAAAAGACCCGGGGCTATGGCCCCCTCAGCCCCTCCCCTCAGCACCCCTAGCAAAGTCTCTGATGGCCCATGCACAGGATCGCGCACTGGTGCTGTATGTTTACCTGGACTCACCATAAACATTTGTTTGCGCATGCGTTCATTCCATAGTTGGCTTTGCGGTCAGTGCTAGAACAACTCAGCCATTATTTGACTTGTGTCAGCCACAAAATAGTAATATTACGGTTGCAAATGTATGCATCGCTAATTATTAAATATGTATTTGCACATGGTCTTCAAATATCAATGACTAAAGTGATGTCAGGGCACGCCTCTAGCCAATGGTTGACAGCACATGAGTCCAAAAAATTGTATTATGGTTGAACAACATGGAAGTTAAAAGTCAACACATCATGCTTGGCGTCTCGGGCTGCATTCGCCACACTTCAGCAGAAGCGCACAGAAATCCCGGGTTGCTGTACGTGTGTATCTATTTCTAGTCTGCGGGCTGGAGCAGTGGAGGCGCAGTCTGGCGGTCCCGAAATAACACGGGCAGCTGTGCCCTCTAGAACCTCATACCATTAGCATTCAGCGCTGCTAAGCGCGGGCTCCACGGCGGCCTCGCGGGCTACTTTCTAAAATAGACACCCAGAAGGGTGTTTACAAGTCTAGCATGCGCTTCTGCTCGGTGTTCTAGGATTTCTGGCCTAAAAGCCATCTTTTATCAGTGATGTATTATATTGTCACGTATTTACGAGCTAGCCAGCTCGGCTCCCTACATGGTATCAGGTGGCGCACGCAGCAATCTGTCACTCGCCATTTTCTGCTGTGAACTGCGGAACGGGGATGAGACGGGCTTGGTAATGAGCAGGGTGTTCGCATGCCAAGCGTTAATAATCGCTTTCAACGAATTGACACGTGACACCTTTTCGAGCAAAATGCAATTCTTTGGGTAACTGACACAGCAGAAGACTCAGTGGCACATTAATCAAAACTAGACACGTAATTACTTATCGAGTGCTAGTAGCTTCTGTCCATCCACACTGCCCCAGTTGGTCAGGTTGGTCCTGATGCCAGATAGTGTGTTTCTAAGACAGAGAGGCAGTCGGCTCAGGCATCAGTGCTGGGATGCCTGGCTCATCAAGTATATTCAGCAGAAATCAGTGCAAATGGCATTTCCCAACCTTGAGCTGGTGAACCTGGACCCAGGATCAATCTGTGTGCCACCAAAGCTGTAACTTAAAACAGTTCACTAAAAACCAACCTCATGATGAAAACCCTACTTTAAAAAATAATCAAATAATTACAAATTTGAGCCCAACGGTTTAAGGTTATTTTTATTCAGAAGTCCATGAAGGTGCTGAGTAAGATTCTCCCCTTTCCAGTGGATGACATGAGAGCCTTTGTCGATTCTGTTCTTCTGTGCTCCTGCTGAGAACTCCCTCACACATTCAAAGATGCAGTGATACAACCTGCATCCCCAAAAGGTCATGCAAGGCTGGTGAAGCAAAACACCCCTGGCCTTGCATGGCCATTGGACATGCGTGCTGGTGCATGAACGGTCAAAGGGAAACTGCATTTCCCTTTGACAGTTCAAGGCAGCTCAGGAGTGCTGCCTCAGCTACTTGTTGTAGTATTTATTTATGAACAGTGTTTATGTGAAATGTAATACCTTGCAGTACCAAAACATGTATTCAACATTGCCCTATTGATTATGATGATGTTTCAGGAATTAAAAGTATTTAAACAGGAGCTTTCTTCATCTAAAATTACCAAGACAAGTTCAAGAACAAGCAGTATGTCTCATTTATTGGAGTCCATTGCCGCCCTAGAGGAATACAACATCCCGCAGGAAGTGTATTGGAAATGTATTTCCTTTTCAGTGCCCATCTTTAATGTGGTTTGGAGTGCAGCGATGATGAACATTGGTAAATTCTATCTCAGTCGTGATGTGATTTCTTAAGCCTACAATAGCAAGCACAGGACATTAATTGCAAGTGTGTGATGTAGAAACTGCAGTATTTTAATTTACTGTCTTTATTGTGTACTTAGAGTGTAAAACACATTCATAACGGTGTGCAGGCCATTTTGCAGCATTATGGGAAAGATTAAGGCGACATCTCTCTAATTAAAAGGGGCACAGGTTTTATGTTAACCAATAATATCTTAAATTCAAGAACAAAACTAAAGCAACATTTAGGTTCCATTTCTCACTTGCCAAGTTTGCTGAACTGGTTATCAGAGCCAATTGTATATTTACATTTCAAAGCCTATCTCAGGAATTCAGAATCATAACGCATGAAGAGCGCAAGAGTTCTGTCTAGTGGGGGCTGTTTAGAAGATTATTTTATTTGATAGCCAGACCAGATGGTCTTAGGACCACACCAAACTGTGGATCTATTGTATTAAAGACTGGTTTCTTAGGAGATAAGCCCTATAAACTTGATCCAGAGCTTACTAATAGTTCCAAAGTTCTGGCTTCAAAGAAAACCTGCACATATTTAACTTTATGTAGGCTCATAAAGGTTGCATTAGCCTCAAAGGTAAAGGGAAAAGGTGACTGAACACTCTAGATATGAGGCACACAGACATTGCTCTGAACAATACTTATAGGTGAAATGTATAGATTTCCTGTAGGCAGATAGAATTGCCTGCTTTGGGATACACATGGATGCCATACACATGGGAATTTTTGGGTGATGTACTGCCACTGCAATCTGGTAGAAACATTTACACCAGAAACCTAATTCATATCAACATGAAGAAATATCTCACGTTACATGCTCAGTCACTAAATTGCGCTGAATCGCAACAGAACCTTCCATTGACGCCAAATTTGGATATGATATCAACAGAGGTAGTGTCTACCAGAATGTGTAATACAACATAGAGGTCACCATGTTTTAAATTGCCCAAAAATGGTGTAAATGTGAAAATGTTCATTACATGTTCATAACAGCTTGTAGAATCATTGGTTAAAATATAAGTTTTATGATTCTGCCATGTTGGTAAATAGATGTACCCAAAATCGAAATTAGCATCTCTTCATCACGAGCATTCCCCCCACCCCACCTTTCTTAGTCACGTGGCAGGGAAACCACACAGCTTTGTCATAAGACAGAGGTGGAGCTAGTAAGATTTATATTGTGCTGCACTCAGGAGAGGGGTGTGATTAATAAGGAAAAAGGAAGAAGTAAGAAAGATTATAGAATATTGGGAGATGTACAGGATGAACTGTCTGGTGAGGGTATAATAGAACTCAAAGGATGACCACTATAGAGAAGGAGGCCAGTGAAGTGAGGGAAGAGTAACCAGTCCATGGGTGATTGATTTCCAAATAAACCACCTGAATCAAGGGTTTGTTAAAGGACTGATGTCTGGTTGACTGAGCCCCCTTGCTGGCTCCGGAATCAGAAATTACACCTTAAAAGTTAAATTGAAAACCGCCAACAAATCCCAAATTGTCCATAGATAAATCAGGGTAAAATCTGGGCGGACAAAGGAAAGGAAGTTCTGGCAAATGCAAATTGAAAACAGGGGCACAGGTGCTAATATTTCAATGGCCTGTGTTCCCTCATTTACATTGAAAACAAAATGAGATATAGTTTATTTAAGAGCAGTCTACTTTGTATTGAAAAACGAAATTTGAAATTGAATGTATTGTAGCGTCACTTTAATGCATAATAACTTATTTAAAAGAAGATTCATTTGAAGTGTAGGAAGCGGTTTAAGCCGCTGTAGTGTCCCTTGGATCAGTATGAGTCACGACATACTAATATCTGACAGATATAATGCCTTGGTGCAGCTGGCGGACGTCATAGTTATAGACTGCATATTTGCACAACAAAATGCACTCTGAGAGAATTAATTCTATTCATAAGAAACTGTGTGAAGTGCAAACCCCACTATTTCCTTTTTTTCCAAAGCACCGGCAAACTCTGGTGTAAAGTGGAAGGGAAGGTGGGATCTTTTGTCTTGTATATGCTACAGGGAAATAATATTTTTTCAGTTGAAAAATACATGCAGGCTGGAATGCACACACAGATCCATTAAAGTTGTCCAGCCATACCCATATTAAAGGTTTCACATGTAAATCGATTAAAAACAATGCACACTTATAAGTGAAATTAGAGTTGCATATACAGCTAAATTCAAACACACACACACATACTGAAATCAACACACTTATGTTATTATGAATGTCACTCAAACATGTTCAGAGAACGCTGCACCCATGTGTAATGACAACACAATATGCATGTGGGTTCAGAGGAGGATAAATACATCACTGAGATCGATTTTGAATTTAAACCTATGGCACCCACTGCATGCTGACCATAATTTACATGTATGGGCCCACAAAGCCTATTCTATCACTGCCTCTTACATGTACTGGGGAGTTCAGTGGAATCTATATGAACACATTTTATAGATGTATGTGTTTTAAAACCATCCTTGTCTTGATACTGGAGAAAATGAAATGTACATCTGAAGCACTTGTTGACATTTAAACTGATGCCAATGGAGAATAGAAATATTTAGAATGCCTAGTATTTTTAGAATTCAATATATTTTTAGGAAAATTGTTTGAATCAAGAAAGAATGCTTGTGTGGGCTGATAACAGTGAAATTTATATAGGCAGGTAACTTGGTTTAATTTGTTGATCATTGACTTTGTTATACCTGTATGGTCTTGATCGCCATAGTGTATACCTGGATACCAAATTGGTTGAAGGTGCATTATTCTTTGAAATACATTTCAATTTTTGACTACCTCACTGTCTGTGCCTTGCCCAGAATTTTGTGGTGGGATTGTATGAATAGGAGCATGAGTTTGGCAGGTCACATCTGCGTGAGTCAATATTAAAACACACACACATTTCTTATTTAAATAGTGAGAGATGTAGGAGAATCTGGTTAGTGCTTCTAAATATACGTAGAGTGAAAAGTGTTTGACCCTGGATGGTGACGAGGCTGGGGTGATGAACACAAATATTTAAAGGGGAGGCACCCAGCTGGAATTTATTTTGGAACACAACATTCAGCCCATGAATGGAAGCCTGCATACAATGCATTTGTATAGTCCAGTTAGGAATTGACTGCACAATCAAGGCTCTGTGCTTGAGAAGTAATATTAGCACTTTTTTGAGGATCTTAATTTGTTGGAAACAGCTGCTAACCCTGGGACTAATCAGGGCCTGCAGGGGCATAGCAACATGAACAATTAACCCACGAATGTCTGTAACATTGGGGCTTAAGTTAAGAGAGTACCCAAACAATGGATGACTGAACATCACCTGAAAGCTCTTCCTGTTTTGGCACTGCTGAGTGGGAGGAAGCGAGAAATTAGGAGGAGGAGGGCTAGGGAATACCTTTCCTGCAGCTGCCATTGTCAGTTTGATATGATAGGTTATTTATAACACGCTAAATATCCAGAGGTTTCTAAGCACGGACCCGGGGATTGAACCCGTGTTGTTCCGTGTCATCTTGCCTCCAAGTTGAGCCCATTGCCCCTGGGCTACCCTCCCGAGTTTGGAGGTGTACTGTGTATTTTCTCTAATAGTGTGTAGCCCTAAACGATCCTGTCACTTATTTATCAATGACCTGACCCTACTGAAACACATGCAAGTTTTGGAGAAGACAGTGATGAAGGACATTATTTAGCATTTACCAGCATTCCATTGTTATTTCAGCTAGTAATGTTAATATAAGGTCAGCTTCAGCACAATGAGACTTGATTTGACAACATTTGAATGGATTTTGTATCCATTACAATACCTTAAAGAATGATAACATGGCAACGTTTCGAGAAAATTAAAGCATTCAGCATGCCCATGTGATTCACTATGCCAATATCAACATGTCTATGGATGGAGGCCAGAGGTCACTGGGGATACTAAAAGCAAACAATATCGAAAGATGCCTACCAGGACAGCTCAGAGACACATCTTATTTCCCTGGATCAATCGAGTGGACATCTGTTTGATCACACTCAATGGGCCACAGCCGGAGATCTGAGCTCTGGTTGCCCCATATGCAATTCAGCTTTGCAGCAGACCATCTTCTGCATTCTGAATTGTCATTGATAACTTGTGGGCAGGGAAGTTTCAAGTAAAAACAACAAAGATGTTTTACTGGAGTAAATCTGGAGATGCAGTGGAGGATTTAAGATTTGCACCTGCTACCTCATACATGACTCACAAAGGTAATGGCCGAAAAGTATGGGAAAAAAAATGCTGAATGCGTGTTTTGTGCGCATTCGGCATAGTAGAAAACGTTGAATCCCGTAATGCCGCACAGAGGGTCTGGGGGGCGGAGTTGCAGGGGTGTCCCCCTGCTTCCCTAATTTGGCATTATGAGATTCGGGTTGCGGGGTTGTCCCCGCTTACATTACATGAAAAGCGGGGGACAAATGTTAAAAAAACGCATTCGACATTTTCAAAATGCAAAGACGTCCCCTGTGCAGTATTGAGACTTGTTCTTTAGAGGTCCGTGTTTTTTTACGTAGCTTCCGCACAAAGCCTCCACCTGTAGCAAATCTAGAGATACTGGACGCATCTCTGGGATGCCGTTGACCAAATCTTTGTAAGTCGCAAGTGCACGTGAACATCTCAAAGATGCTCTAGGCAGCTTCAGGTATGTCAGTGCAAGGCTATGTGAAGCAGCTGCAGCAGGTTCAAACCAGAGATGCAGGCAGAAATTGCTCAGCGGAAAAACCACTGAGCTTGGAGACGCCTCTTTTGTAGTTAATACTACTTCAAAGTTAGTGTTATAAATAGTTAAAATTCGTGGTATTTATTAAGCAGTCACTCAACAAAGAAAACCGATTGACGTAAACTCTTTACTTAAAGTTCAATCACTTTATAATTTATTTTCCAGATTGTAGTGCAGATCTTTATGAATCAGCCCTCCCGGCTCCTTTCATAGGCTATAGGGTGCTATCTCTTCTTACTTTATGCTTACCCTATGCCGTGTATGTCTTCTGATAGGGCACACCTTTGAGAAAGGCGAAGTCCCCAAAATGTCTCTTTCATTAAATAAATAACCCACTTTTCTTGAATCTCCATGAAAAAGTGAACACCAACACAGAAAAGGACATCTGCTGGCTCTCACCCACAATGACCTTCAGAAAGCCAGCTGTGTGCTAAGTGGAGCAGGTGGGTGGTGTTGCAGTGTATAGGATACAAACATACCACCATGGTTGCCTTAGAACTTCTATCTTTGTCCCAATCTAAATGCAGTATGTATGACTATAGTACAGACTATAGTACAGAGGCCGGATGCAGTCTTTAATAGCTACCTCCATTCCATGTTTGCAAGCTATCCACACAAAATCATTTAGATATAGTGAGAGTGGTTTACATGATCAGTGGTTATGCTGATAAACTCGAGGGTGCATGGGTTCTACGGACAGGATTTGGGAAACCCTGACACACAACGTCATTTCCTGTTCTACGACAGTGATCTGCCAGAGATAGCAGTAAGATTTACCAACTATTTGGTGGCATATGCACTTTGAATATTTGTTACATAATAATGGCGTGCAAAGTTATATGCTTATCACAGTTCACATTCGTAATACAACAGTTCAATTGAAAGAATCTCTGCTATTTTCTAGGGCTGTCTAGAGCAAAGGACTAGAAACGGATATGAAGTCACCAAGCATGCTTTTGGTTTTATATATTGTAATTGGTTATTTATAATGCGCTTCAGACCCAGAGGTTTCTAAGTGCAGACTCAGGGATCGATCCCGTGTTGCTCCACGTCGTCTTTCTTCCAAGAGGAGCACATTGCCCCTGAGCTATCCTCCCGAGACCAGGAGTTTACATGTATTGTCATGGAAGGTCATTAAATACGATGACGTTCAGGACCTGACCTGTTATGATTTCACATGGTCTGAGATATCCCAGCTGTGTCAGGTTCATTTCCAAGATTCTGAACTCAGGTGTGAACACATTTCGACTTTCCACCTCCTCGAGATTCCACCTCCTCGCCTGCTACATTGCCAATAAACCCATGACGCATGTAAAGGGCTCCCTTTAACCCCACTATCAATATTATAAGGCTGTCATCGACTTGTTTGGAGATTATATATAAACATTGTTCCCTTTGCCTAAATTGGGGTCTGTTTTACACCAAAATTACTTTTCCGCATGATATTATGTTACTTGAAATGTACGGGAGTCCCCGCCCCATCTCATTTTCCTATCATGACCCCCTTTTCCCACGTAAACGTTCGGCTTGCAACCTATTGATTGTTCAGCCTAATGCGTTCTGCGGATATCTTGCCAGTGTAATTCTGGATGCTGGCACCGTCCAGACTTGATGAATTTCCCAGAATCGTTGCGCCTGGCAGCAGGTACATCTGACAGCCTATCTCGGTACTGCTGTGAGAGATACCTTCAGGGGATTGGCAAGGCTTGACCAGCCTGAAGCACAGGAGCCCTGTCGGGAGCGAATCTGGCATCTCTGCTTGGGAAAGTACAGTCCTGGCAAAAGGCCCTGTGATCTGCTTAAACAATCAATATGACTGAAGCCCTTCCATTAAGGCTGTGGGCAACATTTCTGGACCTAAGGTACTAGACGTCCTCAGGCATCCATATTCCGTTTAAAAAAAAAAAAAAAGATGTACTGTGCAAATGTACTTCTTCATTCACACATCCAGCGACCCCCTCACTGACATTCCGCGACACGGTCCATCTCCGCTCGCATACAGTCTTCTTCACTCTTTCACAAGATTATGTGCCCCCCCTCAAAAATAAACGGATAGCTCATTCATGCACTTTCTTGTGGAGCATCCTGTCACACAGACATTTACTCATTATCTTGCTCATTCGCACACTCACTCACTTGCTCATTAAATCGCTCACTATTTACAACTCACTTCTTACACAACAACTCTCGGGCACACATTCACACATTCATTGACGAATACAGCAGTATTGCAGGTGATCTGTAAACGGGATCCAACCAGGGGGGTATGGTGAATACTCCGTCTGCAGGTTTTCCTTTTCTTCTGGGTTGATGCCTGTGGACCTGTCTACGAGAGATCCGCTAGAGGGGTGTGGCCGACACAGCCTTTGTAAGATTTCCTCTTAGCCCCAGCGAATGTCTAGGGTCCTAGATCTGAGAGACCCATTTTAGAGGGTGGGCTCATCTTGCTTCTTCAAGATTTCCTCGTACTACCTGCTAATATCTGTGACCTTAGCACTGATGGACCTATTCTGTGGCTGAGGTGATGCCACCCACGCAAAGTGTCCTCTTAATCTGTGCTAACCTATGCGGCCCTAGTACTGAGTGGTGTATTCTGGAAATTGGTTGGATACTGACTCTGCAAGAAACCCTCTTACTCTCTGCTGTCTGCGGACATGGGACTGAGGGAAGTGTTATGGTGGAGGGCCAACTCCTGCCTCTTTGAGATGTTCTCTGAGTTCTTCCCAATACCTGCTGTAGCCGCCCTGTAGTTATGTAAGTTGCTCGACTCATAGAAACAGCCCTTTTTGGATGACTTATACGTTTGGCCCCTGGACGAATCCTCACCAAACTTTGCAAAAAAAGTAGATGGCACACTCGGAATGATTTTGGAAAATTTGTTGCGATTTTGTCCAGTGGGGGGGGGTGGGGCAAAGTTATAGGGTGGTCCAAAACCGCTGGACGGATTTTCAACAAACCTGCACGAGCAGCGTTGGCTTGGTCTAAAAAATGTGCCTTTGTAAATTTGGTGTAAATACATCCATACATCCATTCATTTTTTTAAAAAATTGCCAAAAAGTTGTCAAATAAAAAAATTTGTGATATCTGGGTCCAGTCCGCGGGCTCGTTTCCTCATTTGGAGTCCCCGGACAGAATCCGGCGTGACATCAGCGGACATTATAAATGCTCACTGATTGGATGTTGAAAAACGTGAGCTGCGTCATATTTTTTGGAATGGTTGCCATGTTGGATCCATGAACAGCCGCCAGTGTCCGTGGATAGTGCAGTGAGAAAAAAGTTTGTAAAACAGATTTTGGGTTATTTGGTGGATGAAAGAGAGCCTGGAAAGGGTGGGGCGGGTGGAATAATGTTGATATGGAGCTGTTTTTTATAGGTGAACAAGTTTTGCAAGTGCCGCTGAATCTGCGGACATCACTGCTCACTGAGGACAGTGCAGTGAGAAAAAAGTCTGGAAAACAGATTTTGGGTTCTATAGTGTTTGAAAGAGGGCCTCGAATGTGATGTGTGATGTCAACAATGTGGTCATAGGCTGCGCAACAGGGGGCACCAAGCTAAGGTGGCTTTAGCTGAATTTCAGGGGTTTTGTTGCATTAAGTTTTAACCTTAATGTCCCTGCAATGTTTTTTCCTTGAATATACATATATGTATATATATTACACAGCCTGCGGTAGCGGCTGTGTAGTTATGGTTAAGCTGCTCAACTTATAGACAGAGCACTTTTTGGGCGGCTTATAATTTTGCCCCCAAACAAATCTTCACCAAATTGTGCAGAAAAAGAAAGTATATGACGCCCTCGGAATGATTCTTTGAAGTTTGGTGAGATTTGGTGAGGTTCAGGGGGGCCAAAGTTATATGGGGCATCCCAAAATGTGTGGAAATCCTCATAGACCCAATGGACGTATTTTCACAAAATTTTCGGCAGAAGCAGTGTTGGTCCGGAAAGCGTGCTTTTGTTAATTTGGTTTAAATCTGTGCAGTAGTATTTTTAAATGGGCAAAAAGTAGGTAAAACTATTTGTAATATCTGGGTGCAGTCCGTGGACTCACTTCTTGTTTCAGTCCGGGGATACTCCCCTGGACCTATCGGGGGGTGGCATAATGTCTGCAGAAATCTGACATGCCCACTGATTGGATGGTGAAAAGTGTGTGGTGCGTCATATTTTTTAACGGTCGCAATATTGGATCCGCAGACAGACTTCTGTGTAGTGCAGTGGGGAAAAAGTCTGGGAAACACATTTGGGGTTATTTGGTGGTCAAAAGAGGGACTGGAATGGGTGTGGGTGAAATAAAGATGTAAGTGAAAAAGTGGTTGCTGGTGCCGCAGAGTCCACGGACAGTGCAGTAGCCCACAGACAGCACTGTGAATAAACTGTTTGGAAAACACATTTGGGGTTATTTGATGGCTGAAACAGGGCATGGAAAGGGTATGGGAGTGCAATAAAGATGATATTGAGCTGTTTGTATAGGTGAGAAAGGGGTTTGCAGATGCCGCTGAGCCTGTAGTCAATTCTTACTGTCTGTGGACATTATGGGGATGGCAGAGGATTCTGGGTGAGCTTTGGTATTTGAAGGTGTTTTGTACATACTTGTTATCTGGTTTAATTCTATTGTGGTGGTTGTGGCCATTAGCCAGAATCTTGGGAGCATGCCCCCAAGAAACCCACTGGCCACAAACACTATAATAATATGTGTGTAGTAAATATAGGTAATGCACTGAGAATATAAAGTATTTGTAATCTAGTGGAATGTTGTAATTGAACTCTATATGGTTTTTATAATTGTACAATTGAACTCTATATGGTTTTTATAATTGTACACTTGAGGACCGTGCTCCTTGATGTCTCCTCTGCCGTTCACATGGTCAACAATTGTATCCTCATTAAACGATTATATGATACCTTTAGCATCATGGACCGGGCATTGCACTGGCTAATTTGTTTTTCTCACCAACCACCCTTCCCAGCTGCAACTGGGCTGTTTGTACTGCACCACCTCACTGTGCACCTTGTTTGTACTGCACCACCTCACTGTGTACCTGCAGATTACCCCAGCGATTTCTTCTTTGATCAGGGCTATTCCATATGTTTTTTGTCTCTCTGGTTCAACTGATGTCTTTCTTTTTTTCTCATTTCCAGTGTTATGTTAATAATACACAGCTTTCCTTAAATGTCACTGAACTAATTTGTTATCCTCTTTTTTTTTAAATCTCTGATTGTTTGATCTCCATTGAGGTACTGTGTACGGCTTTCAATCTGTGTCTCAATGCCAGTAAGACAGAGATCTTTCTTATTGTGATACCTGTGCCCTGTTTTTCTCGTACCCAGTGGCCGCTGTCTTTGGGCCCTCTACTTTCACCCTCCTGTGAGGCCAAAAACCTTTGGTCATCTTTAAGTCCTCTATCTCCCTTTCTACTTACATTTTGGACATTGTAAAAAAGCCCATGCTTTCAGTATGCACTTCATACAGGCATTGTACTGTTCCTCACCCCCCCAGTAGCTGAATGTATATCGAGCCCTGGTCCTGTGAAGGGTGGACTACTGCAAAAGCCTCTTTCTTAACCTCCCCCTTTGTTGTCTGTTCCCCCATCGGCTAATCTAGAATGGGGCTGCAAGACTTATGCTTGGCCTGAAGCCCAGGGATCGTATTGCTGCAACCGTAAAATGTGTACATTGGCTTTTGCTAATGGCCTGGAGTACATTATTTACCAACTCTGCTTCCCAATATACTGCTCTGCTAGAGCCCGCCGCTGCTTTATCTCCTACACTGTCATTGTCAAATGCTTTTTGAAGCGAAGAGTGGGAGGCATGTCTCTGTGTGCAGCAGGTGCCTCTCTTTTGAATAGCTTTCCTGCTCCACTTATATTTGAGCAGGACTACCTTACATTTCAGAAACTTCTGAAAACTCTTTGTGTTCCTGTTTTACTTAATCCCTTCCCTGCTAACTCATACCACTGCCACTGAGACTGCTGGCCTGGTTCCTGATGGACCTAACAGTTTACAGGCCGTATATCTAGTTGCCACCAGTACCCCCGCCCCCTCCCTTTCAGCACTGCGATTGTGGGTCTAGCGCATGGCAGCTGTGTACCACACCGTTTGGACTCCTCTTCCCCAGAAGGTAGCTAGTAGCCTCCCACCTTGGCATCCCTTGGCATTATACTTCTGGGCTCCTATGAGCTGTTTGCAGTCCCTACTCCACTTTCCATTCATGCACTTCTTTTACTACACAAAGCATATGTGCATTTATAGCAGCAGTGTGTACAATTTGTTTGGATAAGGAAGGGAAATGTATATTCAAAAGATTTGTAAAACATTTTTAAGTGGCAGTTGTTGTGTGCAAATTTATTATCTTGACAGGGCTACAAGTAGAGTTTTTGTTAACTTATTGGTGGATATATGTGTGACTGTTTCAAAGCAGGCAGTGAGGGAATGCTACAAACATAACAGTACAAAGAGTAGAAGGGCTGTTTTGTGTGATGGTGTGCAAATGCAATCTGGCTTCCTTAATAATGCATAGTCTAGAGAGGAGACTTCGAAGAGCATGGCTAGTCATAAAAGCCCATGGATTATGGTCTTTATTGTATGCTAAAGAAAAGTATTTGGGACAGAAAATTGTTTCTGTGCTTTTTTCTGTTTCTCTAGTTTACAAATGTCCATTATTTTCATTGCATAGTGTAAAATGCTAATGGGAATGTTGGAGAATCGTATTGAGTCTATCTAGTTTACTGAAAAATGTAAAGTAGATGGACTATATAAGCTTATCTTTTTTTACTTCTATTTTTAAACAGTGAAAGGTGGTCCCTAAAGGAAACTTTTTTGTGTTTTTTGATTTTGTATTTTTCTTTCCATTTTTGCAGAAGAGGTTAGGAATGAAGGTGGGGGAAATAAGAGAAGGGACACCAACCACAGATATAGAGGGGCAGCTGGACAGGGGAAGATGTTGGGCATGCATTAATTTTAAGGTAGGGTCAGTGTTTCTCATGTTCCTTGATTACAGCCCCGAAAGCACTTCAAAACTGCTCCCCCCTGCAGAGTGGTGTATTGCAGTATATATATGATACTGTTGCCTTAGAAATATATGGATCAACAGCTTTTTTTATGTCTTGCAAGGTAGCTGATAAAGAATAATAATAAATAATAATGATGATATTTTCTGCCACTCAGAGATAGCATGTGTGGTGGCAGTATTGGTTGAGGAATTTGAGAGCATTCCGGTGGTTGGATTTAGTATGGCGGCACATGGAGGTGTTCCCATAGGAGCACTGGCCAGGTTGTCCAGGAGTACAACTTTTCACTCAGTGTATTTCACCTTGGCAGCCTTAGCCTTTGATACACCCCCAATGGTGGTAAATAAATAACACATCCATGATTCCATCTAGGTGCTAGAGGTAGCCATTTCCTCCACTTCATCTTCCTGGTCCCCTCGATTGTTTTCTACATGATTGCACTTCTTCTGTTGTGTAGGCCCTCTAGCTGGTGGTGGCAATTGTAATTGGTTATTTATAATGTGCTTAATACCCAGAGGTTTCTAAGCATGACCTGAACCTGTGTTGCTCCGCGTCGTCTTGCTTCCAAGACGAGCGTGTTGCCCCTGAGCTATCCACCCGAGACTGGTGGCTCCTGGGCAGAAGGGATGGCATTTTTTAAAATAAATCTCAGTTCTGCTAATATTCTACCAAGCATGAGCTCTGTCCTAGAATGTAAATGTATCATCAGTAAAAATAGGTCTAGGACCTGTGCAAGCGTACATTTTCTGCTTGAAGCTTCCTAGATCAGCTAAAAATGCAGTTTAGAACTGTTTGCGAAGCACATACCTGTTCGCGAAGTTCCGATCCGTTCGCAAGCACATCATCATGGTTACGTGACACTGTCAGGAAAGTCTGCAATGAGGTCAAAAATTGGCAAACGCCGCCAAGTACAAATATCAGCAGAAAAAGTTTCTAAAAGTTTGTAGAAGTGTTAAAAATGTTAGTAGGTGGTGGGGAATGACACAGTTCTAAGGTCAAACTTTCTACATCGGCATAAAATGCTGCTATATTGGAGGTAGGTATGGTATTAGGAAGTAGTAGCACACTACGGTGCGCTGGTAAAAAAAAAAAACATGAAATTCAGTGAAAAAAACTTTGTTAAAGGGATGTTATGGTTCAGTTGCATTAATAAAAATGTATGAAATTCAGTGGAAAAACTTTGTTAAAGGAACGTTATGGTTACAAGTAAAACCGAAACCCCCCAGAAATTTGCCAGTTATGGTAAGCTAAGCAACCATAACTTGTGCCACCACTGTGCACTGCTAAAACTAAAGTCCCTACAAGGGGTTGTGTTTAAAATGTTGGTAAGAGGATATCCAGGGTGATCAGTAGACTTATCATCAGGGGCGTGGCTAGGGGGGGCTAAGGGGGCTATAGCCCCTGATCTTTTGGGTCTAGCCCCCGATATAATCTCAGGAGCTACAGCCAAAAGACTAGCTAGCCCCCAGTCCCAACAGTTCTGACATCAGCTTAGCCCCGGGTCTTTTCTAGACCTAGCAACTCCCCTGCTTATCATGAACAACTTAATGCATTAAAAAATCTAATCATTTAAATAAAACATTATATTGGAGTGTTGTTTTTGATACAAGGAACCTAATCATACATACACATAGGCATGCACCATAGAAGTAGAATATTTTTCATCTGGTAATTTTGGATAGTAAAATAATGAATGCTACCCTATCAGAGCTTTGAGTAATGTTAAACATGGAAGACATAGCTAACAATTCAAGACTTACTGCACACTTGTGTTAGTACAAACAATACATATGAAGACCCACAATGCATTCAAATCAGAGGCACATACAGGGAAACTAAACTAAGGAAGAATGAAACAACATCACCAGAAAATTTCAATAACATTAAAGTAAATTTGCATGTATACAAATGAATTGTGTGTTTGAGGCCCGATTATTGACCTGTGTATGTGCACCATGAGCTGAGACCAAACCCTAAGGAAAGTACTTTAAGAACATACAACAAGATTAACGTCTAGATATATAGCACCTTTTGAATTTTCATATGCTGACTGTTAGTGAACAAAAACCCCTGTCCTAGATCTGTCAGTTAACAAAAACAAGTGCCCTAGACATGTGATGTCATCAGTGATGTCATCAATGACATTTGTGAGGTCATCTTTGATGCCCGGGGGGTAGTCTTAGCAGTGCATGGTGGTGGCTCAAGTTATGGTTGCTTAGCTTACCATAACTGCCGTATTTCTGGGGTTATCGGTTTTACTTGTAACCATAACGTGCCTTTAACAAAGTTTTTTCTCTGCTTTTCATAGGTTTTTGTAAGTGCAACCGAACCATAACATCCCTTTAACAACATTATTTCATTGACTTTCATAGGTTTTTATTAGTGCAACTTAACCATAATGTCCCTTTAACAAAGTTTGTTCACTGAATATCTCATGTTGATGTATATACCATTGGTTTAGGTAAAGTCTAATGAGGAACATTGCATATCATAGATCACATATTTCAGTGTACAGTAGACATTATGGGACAGAAATAGGCCCTGTATGTGATATTACCTTTCTGTGACTAACACTTGCATGTGACAGATTTATGAATATGCCATAATTGGGTGGGGCTACCAATAACAACTATTGAAAACAACCCAAACCCGAATTATTTCATGAAAGGGAGCTCCTACCGTTTTAATAGAATTAATCAGTTTATGTGGTTTGTGTTGCTTCCTCCTGCATTCATTAACACATTTGCAAAATAATAGATTGAATAATTGTGCTTTACTATTTTAATTATTTAAGTCTCCCTACATTTAATAGTTTTTTTTATCACACGCTTAATACCTGAGTTCGGGTTCTAAGCACAGAGCCGGGATACAAACCTCTGTTGCTCTGCGTGGTCATGTTTCCAAGACCGGACGTTGCCCCTGTGCTATCCTCTGTTCACAAAAAATGTGCATACGAAACCAGGAAATGTAGTTTCTAAAGTCAAAGGCAACATGATTTATCTTAACCAACAATGTATGTATATTTGTATGCTATGACTGACCGGTGGTGAAAGGTGCAATCCTCAATGACATTTATATATATAACAAGTAAAGAGAAAATGTGGGTGGACAGCATGTACTCAATTCCTTCCTCTGTTGTGTTTTTGAGACAAAGGGCCTCATCACGAGTTTGGCAGTAACCCTTAAATGCGGCGGTAGCGCTATTACTGCCGCATTTAAGGGTTCGTCAAATCACAGGTTTGGCAGATTTCCCCCAGCTCTTGGCTGGGGGGAATCCGTCGAAATTACATGCTCATACGGCCGGCAGGAAATCCGCCGGTGGTAAGAGTACGAAAATTGCCCATTGAGCCCAATGGGGAATGGGGAATTCCCGCATGGGCTCAGTGGGGAATGGGCAATACCCGTTCCGCCAAACCCGTGATCCGGCGCTATTAGCGTCGGGGGGTTTGTCGGTAGAGCTATTAACGCTGGCGCTATGTTACCGGCCAACTCGTGATGAGGCCCAAAGTGTTAAAATAAAAACTTAGCACGGTCCCTTTATTTGAACTACTGTGAATGCTTAAGTGCACCTTTGGCCCTGCAAGAGCTGGGATTTAAACCCAGGATATTAGATTTCCAGCCCAGCCCACATAAAGATGTCTGAAAACAATTGTGAATATTGCATTTTAGAACTTTGCTCTGCGGGGTCTATTTTTCCAGTGCTGATGATTCATTTTCTGAAAGAAGCTCATTTATCCTGTGCACTGTCTTCAATACTTGAAGTTTGCATATTTCACTTTAAGATATGTTCACTTCCGGTGACGTCACTTGCCATTGGGTATGTTAATGAGACCACTCACCCCCCCCCTTACTTTTTAAGATGTATGCCCTTCTGAAGGTCCATTTATATAGTTACACGTTAATCCAGACAGTCAGACTAAGAGACCCTAAAACGCCATGTTCAAGAACACAGAAAATGATCCATGAAAGCAAAGAGTACATAACGGTGTGATATGAAGTTGATGTTTACTGTGTATTTTTGACTTTTGCCTGTACTGTATATAACGCTGTGATACCCCTGTGTCTGGGCGTTCCATAAATGACTAAATAAATAAATAAATAAATAAATAAATAAATAAGACATTGTCAAAGTTGTGGTTCTTTTCTGGTCAGTATAAATTATAAAGTGGATTATAAATGCACTCTAGCCTCTATATGGATGTATGGATTGATATTTCGGGAGCGTGCAGCACCTGACTTCGCCTCACACTACCCCCTGGGGCTATACGGGCACCCTAAGAACAACCAATCCAGAAGACTGATGCAGAGTAAGGCAGGCTGGGAGATGGACGGGTGGATGGGGTGGTGATGCATATCACACTTAATGATATGGAAATCCCTCACTGGAGTCAGCCGCTCTCACGTGAATCCAGCACATGTTCATCGAGAGAAGGCTTAAAGCCCTTTCCCAATAGCACACTAGTCCAATCACACCACATTTCACTCTACATACCCACACATGAACACAGCCTCACCGTTCTGTGAGCACACATATTATGCACGCGCGCACATTTACACGTGCACACGTGTATGCTGTCAAGCACACACAAATCTAATCTGGAGATGTGCACACACTTTATGTAGGCACAATTGTATACAGACACACACACGTGCATGCACAATACAAACAAGCGACATGTGAACTGCCCTGGCCCATGCATCCCTCCAGCTGCGCGCATCCCCTTGACCATGAAAGGGCAGAACACACAGACAGAACAGCATGACTGTGGAGCACCCGAGGACTCCCCGTTCTTTCCCAGCCACACATTCGTCAAAGCCCTAAGTCAGCGCTTCCTGTCATCCTCATCGTGCCAGCTGCCCCCGTTGCATATGCCCGTGTAGCCAGAATGAGGCGAATGCCCATTTAACTACACGGCTGTGAGAAGTAGCTTTTTAAAGCACACACCGGACCACAGCATTCCCCAGCACTACACCTCTTTCCACACTGCACGCACAATGAAGACAGCGATGCTGTGATTGTGTGACAGGCACAGTTCTGGCAGCGGGTACTCACAGTCATCTTCTGAAGCTGTGTGGTGCCCTTTCAAGCCATTTCTCGAGCAGGTCCTCTCAGGGCTCGTGAGTCCGCGAGGTACCGGCAGCATCCCTGGCCGGCTTCATCGCCGCGCCTTCCGCGCTGAGCTCATTCTCCAGGACTCGGTGGCGAGTTCAGAAATAGACTTTCCTTCACTCGGCACCAAACATTCCGGCTTAACTCTCCCCTCTCAGCAGCTGTCGGGCTGGGTCCGAATTAAATGCTGTGCCGATAGTTCCCAACGTAATCCGCCCCGAGACCGGCTAGACGGGGCTCCGGCTGCCTGAACTTCTCCTCACCCTCGCTGGCTGTGGAGCTCTCTGAGCAGCGCCGAGAGCCGGGCTCTCCCAAACCCTGCCCTCCTCCATTCATCGACCTTGCGGGGGGAAGGAAGCGTGCGTCTCGCTTGAATTATTCATGAGGCGTTCTGCTCTGCACACATTTTAAATCATTAATATAACATGCAGTGCTATTCTTTTTAAACTGTAACCCCCACAAAAACGTGTACATTTAAACCTTAAATAAGAATGCTATTGGTATTTCATAAATGTGTCTGTTTCCGTCCCAGATTCTTTTTCAGTGTATGAGTCCAAAACATATTATTAGCAAAGTGTTTAGCGCGCGCGCACACACACACAGACACACACACATCTATCTATCTATCTATCTATCTATCTATCTATCTATCTATCTATCTATCTATCTATCTATCTATCTATCTTTATCTAACCCTCTGTCTCTATCTATCTATCTATCTATCTATCTATCTATCTATCTATCTATCTATCTATCTATCTATCTTTATCTAACCCTCTGTCTCTATCTATCTATCTATCTATCTATCTATCTATCTATCTATCTATCTATCTATCTATCTATCTATCTAATCTATCTATCTATCTATCTATCTATCTTTATCTAACCCTCTGTCTTTCTCTATCTATCTCTATATATCTATCTATCCCTCTATCTATCTCTCTGTCTCTGTTTACCTAAATATGTATCTATCTATGTATCTATCTATCTATCTATCTATCTATCTATCTATCTATCTATCTATCTATCTATCTATCTGTCTGTCTATCCCTCTGTCTCTATCTATCTATCTATCTATCTATCTATCTATCTATCTATCTATCTCTATCGATCCCTATCTATATCTATCTATCTATCTATCTATCTATCTATCTATCTATCTATCTATCTATCTATCTATCTATCTATCTATCTTTATTTATCCCTCTGTCTCTATCTATCTATCTATCTATCTATCTATCTATCTATCTATCTATCTATCTATCTATCTATCTATCCCCCTGTCTTTATCTATCTCTATCTATCTATCTATCTATCTATCTATCTATCTATCTATCTATCTATCTATCTATATCTATCTATCTATCTATCTATCTATCTATCTATCTATCTATTTATCTATTTATCTATCTATCTTTATCTATCCCTCTGTCTTTATCTATCTATCTATCTATCTATCTCTATCGATCCCTATCTCTATCTATCTATCTATCTATCTATCTATCTATCTATCTATCTATCTATCTATCTATCTATCTATCTATCTATCTTTATTTATCCCTCTGTCTCTATCTATCTATCTATCTATCTATCTATCTATCTATCTATCTATCTATCTATCTATCTATCTATCTATCCCCCTGTCTTTATCTATCTCTATCTATCTATCTATCTATCTATCTATCTATCTATCTATCTATCTATCTATCTATCTATCTATCTATCTATTTATCTATCTATCTTTATCTATCCCTCTGTATCTATCTATCTATCTATCTATCTATCTATCTATCTATCTATCTATCTATCTATCTATCTGTCTATCCCTCTGTCTTTATCTATCTATCTATCTATCATATCTATCTATCTATCTATCTATCTATCTATCTATCTCTATCGATCCCTATCTATATCTATCTATCTATCTATCTATCTATCTATCTATCTATCTATCTATCTATCTATCTATCTATCTATCTATCTATCTTTATTTATCCCTCTGTCTCTATCTATCTATCTATCTATCTATCTATCTATCTATCTATCTATCTATCTATCTATCTATCTATCTATCTATCTATCTATCTATCTATCTATCCCCCTGTCTTTATCTATCTCTATCTATCTATCTATCTATCTATCTATCTATCTATCTATCTATCTATCTATCTATCTATCTATCTGTATCTATCTATCTATCTATCTATCTATCTATCTATCTATCTATCTATCTATCTATCTATCTATCTATCTCTCTATCTATCTACATATATATATATATATATATATCTATCTATTGGATCGGTAGAATGGATAGAAACATAGAAAAGACAGATAGGTAGATAGAATCGATATTGCACTTTATCCATAGATGTTGCAGAGCAGAGGCTGTGTAGGTGTACGTCAGTCACAGTCCTGTGTTCTTGGCTGTAATTCACAGGTATGACATCATTTCTGTGAACGCCAGCTTTTACCACACTCGCACGCCTAGTTTTTATTTTTCTGCTCACATATATGTAAATGTGCATTGGGCCTATAATGCTATCTTGGGTTTCTGGTCACATCAATTAACCTCTTCGTTCTTAGCTTGCGCATACCCAACATCCACTCACCCTCCTCACAGAACCAATGCACAGACAGAACTCTTCTATTTATTCCCTCCATGTGATTGGTCAAAACCACGTCATGTGACTGACTGCATGTTCACCTACTTCCTCAATGCTATATTCCACGCATGGACAATGCTGTGCATTGGACATGATAGTTTGCTGCGTCGCATGCGCTCTAATAATTCAGAGCTGAACTAGATGTTGTCCAGAACTCTGCCTCCCTGCAAGGGCTCCACACAGCAGCTCCTCACATCAGCTTGTGATGGGCTCAGGCACCGTGCGTACCTGTTCTCCATCTACAGCGCATCATCAGACGGTTCCATGTAATAATGTCCCCACAAAAATATCGGCAAAAAATGCCCGTTTTTTTGTGGGGAAATGATTGCTTGGAACATGCGGGGGACACCCCCGCAATCCCCAAACCTTTTTTTATTTTTACATTTTTTTATTATTATTATTATTATTTTTTTTTGCTGCCCCTCTCCCTATATATATGGTGATCCATATGATATCGCCACAACCTTTTCCCGGCGATATTATATACGGCGATCATATATATGGGGATAATATTACTTGATACCCATTAGACATCGCGTCAGGACACATCTGCCATTTCAGGGGAACCCCGTACACAAGCAGCACAGGGAAACATGTTCTTCCCTAGGATATTACTTTACCCTTGGCAGGTCAATATTCCTTCCAATGACAATGCAGTGCTGTTGCGAATCAACAGTCCTCAGATGCAATACAATCCCATCTGCATCACAAGCACAGTGAATACTTTCCATGCACTTTCTATATTTACACATACGTGCACCCTTCCGCACCCACACACATGTGCTTAATCCCACCCACATACACGCACATGTATGTTTGCCACTCGGTGTGGTCCTAAGGAGAATGTGCAAGATTATTGGAGCTGAGAGAGAGGGAGTGGAAGAAATGAAGGTGACGATCGGCAGGATTCCCATTGTCCAATGAAGAAAGAGAGAGTAAGAGAGCGCAAGAAAGAGAGAGAGAGAGACATAGGTGGCACACATAGAAACGTAGACACTGACATAACTGTAGCTGCACATAATATTCTACAACTTAACTCCGGTTTATATATAGAAGGAACCAACTTCTTAAATTAAACAGGCACATTTTGGATTAAAACCCCTTCATGAAGCGAGCCCCATCTTTCCCCCTCTCACCAAGATGGAAGCTAACCTGACGGATGAACACGCGATTTTTCACTGGAGGCAATCCCCTGTTACCAACGATGAACAATTTGGATGCCGAGCTGCTCCGCAATAGTCTTGTCAATTATTTATTTTCTTTGATTCTTAGATTCAGGTTTCCACTCTCGGTGGTCCATAATTATGCAACCAAACATTTGCCTTCACAACCTTTGAGAGGTTGATGCATTAGGTGCGTCTAACGCAGGGTTGTCCAACTCCAAGCCTCGGGGGCCAGATCCGTGTCGGATTTTCACTATATCCCTCATTAATATTGATGTGATACATTTGCATTCAATGATTCTAAACATATGCACATTTCTGCTCATTAATAAAAATGAGGGATATCCTGAAAACCCATCAGGTTTTCTGGCCATCGAGGCCTGGAGTTGGACAACCCATCTTTAGCGGTACTGCCTTCCCCTTACCAAGATGTGACAATTTGATATACTTCTGAGCCATTGCTTGTTCTGAGGGAGCTTGAAGAGCAAGCCAATGCACCCACCGCTGAGTGTAGATGGAAGATGGGTAGTGGCCCTTAAAGAGGGACCTGGCACAGGTGTATGATGTCATCAGGTTAGCTGGGGCGGTGACAATCACCCACACCATCACGAAGCTGAGGGACACTCGCAACCTGATGAGATCTCCCCACACAATCCCTCTGTCTTGTGAAAGGAGTTGGAATAGCCCTGAATCTTGGTTAACTCTACTCTAGCACAAAACAATTCACATTTCAGCTGTACATACAGAATCCTGGACACAGATATTTGTGAGACACTAACAATGCGACATCATGATTTACTTGGCTTAAAAAAGGCAGCAATCAGCAGCTTAGTATTACATTCGTGAGAGAACAAACGCCAGTTCTTACTTGCACTCATAATGTTGGTCACACTAAATGATTTAACGGAAAGCCAGCTACACTTTAGCAATACCTGGTTACCACCATGAATGAGTCCCTTGCCATCCTCTCAGGCTTGTCTGGTGTATTTAATTTATTTACGTGGTTTGCCCTTTGGAACTATCCAGTATTAACTAGACAAAAATGAGCACGCTGGACTTTGGAGAAGATGGTGCTATGCCCAAGCGCCATGCCATCTTGTCTACCAACATCCCAATCTATCCACACAACCCTCAACCAGGCTCAACCAGACACTAACAACTGCTTTCCCACTATTAACACTGTGCATTCACCATCTGCTTGCACAGCTTCACTAGGATCCTGCAGCCAATTGTGTTGGTATTCTTAATGGGGCGTTGTTCGAACATCCTGGGGTAGGCACCATGTACTTGCCTCACTGGACTTTCCGCATCTGTGTGCTGCTGCTGCCTTGCAACATGGTGTAGGCACCATGTACTTGCCTCACCAGACCTTCCGCATTTTTGTGTTGATGCCACCCTGCTACATGGGGTAGACACCATGCATTTGCCTCACTGGACTTTCTGCATTTGCGTGCTGCTGTCACCCTGCAACATGGTGTAGGCGCCTTGTATTTGCCTCACTGGACTCTCTGCATTTGTGTGCTGTGGCTGCCTTTCAATTTGGGGTAGGCACCATGTACTTGCCTCACTGGACTTTCCGCATCTGTGTGCTGCTGCTGCCTTGCAACATGGTGTAGGCACCATGTACTTGCCTCA